>NW_004567115.1:25137896-25249439 GCF_000260355.1 Condylura cristata
TGGAAACAGTTTTTTTTTCTTTTGACATCTTTCAAATGATAAATATCATGAAAAGAAAGGAAATTATTAATAAGTAAAATTACTATTAATTTGTGGAAAAATTGGTTTCTAAAAAGAAACAAAAACAAAAACAAAAAACTCAAGACAGGGTGGGAAATGGCTCACTGTTCTAAGCAATTTCAGGTCATAATTATGTGCTCACATGCTGGAGGTTTATCTGTAAATGTGGTGTTGGAATCAGGGGAAGTAGGAGAATGACATTTAAATCCTAAACCCTCATCTACAAATAACTTCTGTTTATTTAGCACTCAGTATAGTCTGCAGACTATTCCAGATGTTTTACATGTTTTCACCCCCTTAACTCTTTTTTATTTTTAAAGAGTTATTTATTTGTGCATACAGAACTGGGGTACAGGCCAGAGGCTCAGGGGTGGTGACCGGCTTCACCAGAGACAGAGTGGGGAGCAGAACAGGCAGATCAATGAAGTACACTGCTGTGGGGAGCAGTGGAAGGGTCAGGAGAGGTCTGCCACGCCATGTGGTCACCTCTGGGGCAGGCGGGGATCGAACTCATGCAGAAGCGGTTTTAGATTCTCAGTGCTGTGCTTTAACCCACTGCGCCACCAGGGAGGGCCACCCCCTTAACTCTTAATATCACCCAATGAGAAAGGTTAGTTCTTATGCCTATTGTGCATACAAAGAACAAGAGCTACAAGGATCACTAAGTCACCAGGCTGGTGAATGGTGGTACCTAGAATTGAGCCCAGGTCATGTGGTGGTGCCACTGTTTTTGCTTTTTTTTTTTTTTTAAGATTTATTTATTTATGCATACAGAACTGGGGTACAGGCCAGAAGCACAGGTATGGTGAGAGTATTCACCACACAGAATAGGGAGCCAAACAGACTGACTGATGAAGTACACTGCTAAGGGGAGCAGCGGGCGGGTCAGGAGAGGTCTGCCGTGCCATGTGGGTCACCTCCAGAGCTGGTTATCTAACGCATGCTGAGGTGGCTTTAGCTTCTTAGTGCGGTGCTTTAACCCAATGCGCCACCAGGGAGGGCCTGATTTTGCTTTTAACTTCTACCCTGTATTGCCCTTCAAATCAATTAGCACAATCAGCAAGCAATAGATTACATACACATATAGCAATAAATTATTATGTAAATATGCCACTTGAAGTTAGGGAAGCAAATCTCAGAGTGGACCAAAATACTTGCCTCTGAGGAGCCTGACTGGAGCATGAGAATTAATTCAGGAGAAGTTGATTTGTATCAACATCATTTTTAGACGATTATCATTTATGTTTGATTTTCTTTCAATAAAATGAAAGTTATTTTAAAAACGTTTTCAACTAGCATCTAGGTATCTGGTTTCTGAGATTAAACTCCACTGAGTAGTAGTTATGACTGAAATCTGCACTTTAGTTTACTAGCAAAACTATCTCTAAGATGCTTTCTTTCTGTGCTCCTGCTGAAATGTCATGACAGGAAAAGGGCTGGGTGGGACGGGGTTAGGGTAACAGTGCCACGGGCAGACACAGTACAGCTTAGGAACTTCTAAGCTCAAACATGACTGTTGATGGTAATTAGGGCTGTTATCACTGCTCCTGCCCCCCCCACTTCCTCTCTGCCATCAATGCCATATCTCCCTCCTACACAAAGTTCCTTGGTAGCTTGTCCAAAGTGGTACTTTGGACAAAATGAATTTTTGGTCTACCACAACCTGGCATTTCTTTAGTCCTTGACCTGAACTCGCAAACTAAAATTATACTCTGATCGAAAAAAATGCATTAAAGAAAATTTTTGGGTGCAGAAAGCCAGTCGAGAGGATTATTCATGTTTAAAACATGAGGAACAGAGTTAATTACCTACTGATAATGTGGAGAAAAGTAGCCCAGATTTGTAGTCACTTGAATATTAAAAAAAATTCTTCAGGAAAAAAGGGGATTTCTCTTAGATTCTTACAGCTGAATTATTTGTGCCTCTTACAGAGAATGCTTCAAGCATATTTCTAAGCATAAAAAATAAGCAACAAAGTGGAAAACTTACATTTTGATGGAGTAGGCTTGGTTGAACAAATTGTAAGAACGGAACCCTGAGGAACAGTAATGATTCATACACAGACAATTCAGAACTATTTAAATGTCTAGGACTAGAGCTGAAAAGGAATAAGAATATTGGTCTTAAGGCACCAATTTACTTTTAACTAGGGGGAGAATGACAATATAACAGATAATAAAAACTTTCTAAGACAAATCCAAGGGTATCCAAAATCTTAAAATCAAAGCAAATTGAGCAATAGCTTTTAGAGATCAGGCTCTAAAAAGGGCAGGCTACTTTCTAACTACTTAGGGAAATGAAACACAGAGAAATGAGCTCATTTGTCCAAGATCAGACAGTTAATGAGTGGCAAAGCCAGAATTAAAGCCCAGTTATTTTGATGCTCATTGATTATTGAACAATAACTTTGTTCCAGACACAGCTGTGAAAAGTTCACAATACAGAATACGGAAGAGCTAACTACAGGCTCAAAGTCCTGGGGTTGCTTCAATTCCTGTGAGTGTTGGAAATTTTCAAGATCTAGAGCTTTCTGGGAGACAGTAAGACAGAACATAATCAAGAAACTGTTTCATGTCAGCAATTCTAGAAAATTGACTAAGCAGGTATTAGACGAAAGGGACTGGAATTTGCAAGACTCCAGTAATCTTTGAGACCGATTTTCTCCTTTTAAATAAACATGTAGTTTCATACAAATTTTTATAAGAAGTCATCTAAATTTGTATACAAGTGTATTTAATATAAAGTTATATACACAAAAAACTAGATCTGCTCCAGCCTATGGATCCTCTCTGGACACCTGTATTCTTTTTGCTATTACTTACTTATTACCTAACTTCATCTAAAAATCAAATGCTATTTGCATAATAATGTACTCTTGATCTTTTATAAAGGGTCAAATAATATTTTATGCTTTGCAGGTGTCACGTTCTCTGTTCCAATTACTCAACTATGCCATTGTAACCTGAAAGCAAACAGATAATAGAGAAATGAGTAAGCAGGCTGAGTTCCAATAAAACTTTATTTGCAAAAATAGGCAGCAGCCCAAATTTAGCCCATAGCCTGTAGTGTATACTTTGCATAAAGTTACTTAAAATCAGATTTCTAACCCTTGGCACTATGGACATTTTGATCAGATAGCTCTTTGGGGGTAAATGGTTGTGCTGAGCATGTGCTTAACAGCATCCCTAACCTCTGGCAAACAACGTCTCCAGACATTTCCAAAGTCTTTAGAGACAAAATCAACTTCAGTTGACCACAGCTTAAAATGGGGTTTCAAAATGTGAATCTGGGGTAGAATGGGGTGGGGTGAAGTGTTCATATATGAATAACCTCCAACTACCTCTCTCCTGGCCAGTACCTCCTCCTAATCTGTCTCCTTCCCTTTGAGTGTAGGAATATTTGGAGTTGATAGTGGACAGCAAACAGGAAGACCTACCAATGATCCAAAACCACAACTCTATCTTCAATTTTATGTTATACATATAAGAAGTGTGGCGACTATTCAACACTTTATGTTGTGTGAACTGGGTTTCCACTATTTGGAACTAAGACAGTTGATTTTCAGTTTTATAGTTTATATAATAAATCATCTTTAGAAATCTAGAGTATCCGCGGTAAATTTTTATATGGTCTCCCTTTTAATTTGAAGATGTAGTGATAAAATTTGTGGTGAAGTGTATGTGAATTCCTCAGATTCTATAATTATTGATCCTTTGCAAAATCCGATTCAGTGTTCTCTGTAGCTCTGTACTTTTAAAGAAACAAAGGGGAGGCAAATATAGAGCTGTCAGAAATAATGACCATGTGTGGACTTTGTAAAATATAGATGGTGAAAGAACTTTCCAGAATAATTCTTTGCCCCGTCAGTATGGAAAGAGCAGAAGGGCAGACAAATACTATGGTGGTCCCTGACAAAATTCATTTTGCTTCTAATTCTGAAAGAGGTATTTGTGGTTGTATTTCATCTTTGACAGGAAAAGAGACAGTTACTTCTGGAGGTGACTTTGCCGCAGCATGGTTAGAACCCGGCACAAAGAGGCAACTCTGCCCCTACTTTCTAAATTAGGTTTAGCTTTTAACAACCCTGCTATTCAGAGGCATTTCTGCCACAGAAAAACTAAAAGCTTTGTTCCTCCTGCTCTTAAAAATGTCCTTTCATCATAAATCTTTACACATTTGATTGCAGAACTCAGGGCTCTCAATTCCCTAAGTAAATAAATTAGAGATAATTCAATATTTGATTATAAGATTTATAGTTCTGTGCCTTATAGTTTCTCAGGTGAGTGCTTTATAATTGAGCACAAGTGAACAGCTCCATTAATTCTGATCCCAGTATAAAATGGGCCCTAACAATTTGGGGGTACTAAAGCAGACACAGGAGAGTAAGAGTTGGAGAAAAACAACCCCTCCTAACAGTTTGAACCCTGATTCCCAGCTGTTCTTCCCCTTGTATTTTTGTCACCGGAGAAATCATGCTTTCTGTAATTTTAAAGTCAGCACGTAATTTGCTTCTAAGTCAGGTCTACCCTAATCAGATAAATAAACTATTTTTTAACTGACTGCAATTATAATGAGGAAAGGATGAGAGAGGATCTATCTTCTCAGCATGTCTCCAGAAGAATCTGGGCTTCTCTACAGCTTTTCAGAGATGATACAGTATATATTGTCGACGGCTCAATAGCCTCGTCAAAGAGGAGGGCAAAGCCATTTCTGCCAGTTATTACATAGTACTGTTGAGACATCTGGGAAACTCTTACAGTGCTTATTTGTTTTTCCAGAGAATTTTATTCCTTGACATATGTGGTTACAGCCATGCTAACACTCAATGCCAGGGCCTTTATGACTAATTGCCCTTCAAGGGGCATAACTTCCGATAAGTAAAAAGCAAACTCACCAAAAGAGCGCTACATGAAGAAAATGTCTTTGTGTTGTGCCGAAGACCTGCTTACAGAGATTAGGTTATTTTTAGTTGTGGAAATTATGCCTGGTTACACAACCTGCCTCTTTACAGCCATTAATAAGAAAACTCATAATTGGAGCCAGGTGTTAACATTGACAAAGGCGTTTCTTGCTGGGCAGATTTTGTACATGAAAATGCTAAAAGGAATCTTCATGAAGAAATCTGGCCTTTAAAGAAATTCTCTTTGAGTAATAGGATGGCTAGCCGGACTTTCTGTAAGTCAGCGGAGAAACACGTGTTTGGCAGCACAGCTCTTGTTCATTGATTCTCATTTGAATGGTACCTTCAGAAAAATGCTATTTCTGAGCGGTCAGATGCCTATAGATTTAGTTTATGACTTTTCCCTTCATTCCTATACATAGCAAACCAAGTGCAGTTTGACCATGTACACCCAAATTTGACATTATCAGAAAGCACATGATCAAGGTGAACTTGGCATCTATATGTATTTAATTGTATACCTAAACAAACTTATTTACATAAACAAGTGTGTGTACAACATATATTTGGCAACTGAATTTTTCCCAAGGAAAATACAAACAATAATAAAATGGCATTTATTATTGTTTTGTTTTTCAGCAACCATATTACCTATTTTGGGTTTTGCTATACCTCTATATAATATCTTTCCTTAGCAACTTAGGAGAGAAGCCTCCTATAATTGAAGAAAAAGTGTGTGGGGTGGGGGGAGAGGAGGTGAAGGAGGGGGAGAAAGAGGGGGAGAAGGGGGGAGAAGTAAAGGGAAGAGAACAGAAAAGAGGAAGGGAGAGAGGTGAGAGGTAAGCAGAGAGGCCAGGCACAGGACTGATTGAAAGCCCTATTCCTAGCTTCACTGAGTGCTCTCATTCGTTTCCCCATATGCAAAAGTGAGACTAGGGATGCCATTTTGCCATAACTATCAGAGAAGATGCTACAATGAAGTAAGAAAAGAAGGAATTTTTTGCTACACTCTCAAGAGTACTTCATAGAGCACTGTGAAGAGTGGTATATTATATTCACATAAAACCAAAAGCCAGAAAAGGTATGTAGGGTGCAGTCTGCTCTTACATAAACTGTATTCCCAATCAATCCCATTAACTCTACCTACAGTCTCTATTCTTAGCTGCCACTGACAAATCATCTTCTAGAACATCTGCAAAGATGTCTCTACATTCATTTTATAAATCCTCTCCCCACATAAAACACAGCACCCTTGACACAGACTAAGCACTAGCTCACAGATTTGGCACCCACACCATACCACACCAGGTCTGGCAGCCTCTCTCCCTCCTCCATCTCCCATGAAACTTGGTGTCCAACAATATCAATGGGTTCCGAGAATACACTATTGTTACCCCTGTGCAATTGCAAAACTCTCCCTTCTGCATGTGTGGCCTTCTGCACTAAACCTACCTAGAAATAAAGCCATCATCCTACACTTAATACCACCGATTTGTCCACTGTGAAGCTTCTAACTTCAGAGCAGCAGAATTGTTACTCCTCCCTCAGGCCACCACTCTATTTGGTATATGCTTATTCTTTCCCATTCTTATTTGTTTACTTCTTTATTTTTCTGTCTGCAGACCAATGATAATGGAACTATGGAGCACAACATATTCAACCTTGATACCAATGCCTGGCACAGTTTCTGACACTTAGAAAATACTCAGTGTTTGTTGAGAGAGTGAATGAAGGGAGAGAGGAAGTTCATTCCTATGCTTAAGAATATCTAAATGCTCCAATTCTCTTTTACAGTATGGTTGGGTATTTTACACTATTTTCCACAGGTATCTACTTGCAACCATTTATGATAGCCTCAGATGATTCTGTTGCTTTCCTCTCCCCAAACCACTAAGCCACTGAATTTTTACTACTTTCCTCTCAAAAATGGCCTCCTGAACCCTCATCTTTTTCTTTTATCTCATGCTCTGATTTCATCCCCAGGGTTAATCAGACCATTTCATTTATTAAAGTGAATAAGTGACTTGATGGGGGATTCCCAGAACCCAGGAGAGGAAGAATAAAAGGTTGAAAGATGATAGGAGTAAAAGAAATAAAAAATAGGGCCCTCCCTGGTAGCACAGTGGGTTAAAACACAGCACTATGAATCTCTGCAAAGCCACTGCAGCATGAGTTCAATCCCCACCCCACCACCCCCACCAGGGAGCTGACCCACATGGCATAGCAGACCTCTCCTGACCCACCTGCTGCACCCCTCAGCATTGTATTTCAGTCAATCTGCCTACTCTGCTTCCCACTCTGTCTTTGGTGAATCCTCTCATCCCCCCCAACTTCTGGCCAGTACCCCAGTTCTGTATGTATGAATAAATAAATCTTTTAAAAAGAGAGAGAGAGATGAAAAATAAAACTCATACAAAATGGAGTGGAAGATAAATATGAAACGTTAACATGGTTACTACATCCATGGGCTGACAACAGGATAGATGTAGTTTAGCTCAACATCGTAGGGATAATTCTGCCTACCCCCAAATTAAGAAAGCTATTATAGAAGCCCTTTAAACACTATCTTCAATCTTCTGAAGTTTTGTTTACTCTTCTAAGTACAGACACTTAGAAAATACTGCTTTGCAAAAACAACAACTAGCCATCACAACATCCAACCCCCGCTCCCAACAAATAAAGCCATTTCCTTGGATCAGTTCATGTAACACACTAATCAAAAAGATCAAGTAATGTCTTCATGTATTTATAGAACAAACTAAGTTACCCAAAATGAGTCAGCTCAAGACCATATGAATAATATACTTACACAGATAATTTGCAAAGCTATTTTGACCTCATAGTTCAAGTACCTTGGTTTCTAAAACATTGTGTCTTCAATATAGAGTTTATACCAAGTATTTTCATGAGAAACCACAAGTTTATATACCTATGGCTATATCCATTTGATCTTCTTGCCCCAAATATTTATCAAGGATTTAATAAAATCATCATAGTTCATAGATCTACTAAACTATTGAACTTGAAAATGACTTTAGAAACCATATGATCTAATCGTCTGATTTTACAAACTGAGAAATGGTAGGAGAAAGTGATTAATGATCCTATCTAAGGTCATGAAATAGAAATGGAATTAAATTTAGGTAAGTTGAACCCTACGCCAGAATAGCTCCCCTGAAATCAGAGGATACATAGCAAAACACTTAAAATGTTGAACAACAAGCACAGTTCACTTGTATGAATTTAGGTAGAGATATTTATTGTTAGATAAAATTCATCCAGTAATTGATGCTAGCATAAAAATGAGAGAATAAAACTTCAGTAGAATTTTTAAAAAGTTTTATGTATCTTCATTTCATATGAGGCTTATCCATTATTAGATACAATATCAACATATTTTTGATAAATCAGTATATTTCCTATTATAAGGTATTTTTATTATCATGCTTGTTTTTTAATTTTTAAAAAAGACGAAAAGTGAATACAAGTGTTGGGAGATTGACTCCTTAGGGGTTTGGGAAAAGCTGCTCTTTTGTGACAGGGTTGGAAAGGGCGCCCTCTTGTGTTCCTTCATGGTTATAGATCCCTTTGCCTTAAAAACTGCCCTCCTTAAAGATCTCTGTTTCCCCCAGAGGAAACGGGAATATGCATCCTAAAATAGCTTTTCTGCCACTCATCTCTTGCATGCCGCTGGACCAAGGACAAATAGAAGCATAAGTATGAAGAAAGCATCTTCATATTTATTCTTGACTTTATTGACTGTATTTGGCATGGTGATTCACTAGCTCCCAGTACAGAGTACAGAATACATATGTAATTATAAAAAGAGAGAAAGAGAGAGAGGGTACTTTCTTTTATACACAATCTACTCAAACGTGTTATTTAATTAGTTTTTCAGCCACAGCACCACATCCAGCTCACTCTCTTAGTGTGACATTATCAATATGTTAATTGAGTTAATGAACTAATCCAGTCAATAAATCCTTCAGTGCCTGTAATTTTTATGAAGCAACATGTTAGTTATGTGGAGAATATATATAAATAAAATCTTCCTCCTTTCAAAGAACTTAACAAATAGTAGGAGAAAAACATATGATCACAAGTCATATATGACAACTTTCACAAAGTGAGCCAGGTGAGAGGAGGGAAATTCTTGCTTAGACAATAGAGATGAGGGGGACATTTTTATAGACTGTGGCATGTCACACATTCTTGAAAAAAAGAGTAGACTTTCTGTAGAGAGATGGGGTTTGAGAAAGAATTCTACAGTCAAGGAACAGGTGGAACTGAAAACTGAATCCATTTTGTATGTTGGAATAAGAGGATGTTGAGAGAAGCTACTGTTAGCAAGAGGTGGTGTTGAGCCTTGGCAAGGAAGCTGTCATGATGCAATGTGGGCCTTACATTCTTAGTATCCCAAGTGCAAAGGAAGCAAATTTATGACCTTGGTATTCTTTTCAGGATTATGCTCTTCCAATCAACTGTAGTAACACAGTCTGATAAATGAACTCATAGTGAAAAGGACAGCGATTCACAAACACTGGACTGTAATCTTCTACAGTGACATTTGAAATAGAGATGAAATGGCTCACCTATTGATCTATCTGCTCTTAATTCTGCTTGGCTGTTACTTTTATCAAGTGACACTTCCAAATTACATTCAAATATCAGTTATCTGCATTAAGGAAACAGAACAGTGGAGCAGATAATCCAATTGTTATTTCTTTCAGTCTTTGAAAAGCACTAACTATAATGGGAATTTGAAGAACATGCATTCTTCCCAATTCTTTTTTTTTTTTTTTTCAGACCCATATTAAAACAAATGTGATCTCCTTAGCAATACATCAGCCTATCTGGTACTAAATTTTTCATAAATAATGCACAAAGAAAATGATCTGCTATTGCTAATGGTGATCACTTGCTTATGGCACCTTCCTTTAATTACATTATTTTACATTAACAAAATGGGACAATTTTTTAGGAGCACCAGGAAGAGAAATTCCACCTCCTAATCTCTGGCCTGCTTCCATTTGAATCCTACTGAGATGAAACTCTAATGTCTGAGTTCATTACCTCCTTGCGACTGTGGCCTTTGATCTACTCAGCATAGTTATTCCTTCTTTCTACTAAGATTGCATTTCACTGTCTTGGCTATTAAAGTTTTCTTTCATTTGACAAGCCCTCTAGTCTCCTTTATATTCCATTAGTGACTCCTACTAATTCACCTCCCAGGGTAAGGAACTCTCAAGAATGGACCTCATAAATAAAAGTTGCAAGGTGGTTTGGGATTACAGGGATAACCCAAAAGGGACACTTTTAAAGGACGAGCCAAACTTATTGTTTAGTTTAAATCAATAGGCTAAGCTTTTCTAGATGATGTAGACATTCACCAAACTCACCAATCTGCAAGCATCAAAAGTAACTGGTTTCCTTTCTAGAAACTGCCTACAAAAATTGCCGTTGCCTTGAAAACAGCCAACGTGAAGCATCCTGCACGTCATCGCCCTCTGACGGCCGACACCGCACACTGCCTGATGGTGTCGGTGGTCGCTACGCCTCTAAGAAAATAGTCTTTAGAGCAGGGCAGGCAGCCAAACGCTGCTTACACGAAGCACTCAAAAGTAAAAAATCAGAAAAGCAACTTGGATTCAGTATAAATGGTGAAGAGAGGAGAAAGTGGCACCAGTTCCCTGACATTCATCTCAGAATTACCTTACCCATTACCGTCACCACACACTAGGTTTCAGATCTGAGAGGTGGTTCATAATCTGTAACATGGAAAAATATGACAGAACAGAGAGACAGATGGACAGACAGACATAGATTTTTCTCAGATGTTCTCATGAAGAAATCATTTTTTAATTGGAAAGACTTGGGATATATTGGGATATATATACTTGTCTTAGATTTTTAAAAGTAGATAATTTTTAAAGCTTTTTTTTTTTTTTAAAAAAATTACCTCAAGTTTAATCTTAATAAAAGTAATAGAAGATCAGTTTGTAAAAACATTGAATGGATTCATCAATTTTTCCAAGGGTTCTCCCTCATCTTTTGGTGTTCAAATTATTCCATTTTTTAAAAAGATTTTATTTATTTATGCATACAGAAATGGGGTACAAACCAGAGGTACAGAGGCAGCAAGAGGACTCACCAGAAACAGAGTGGGGAGCAGAACAGGCAGATCTACAAAGTACATTGCTGAGAGGAGAAGTGGGCGAGACAGGAGAGGTCTGCCACGCCATGTGGGTCACCTCTTGGGCTGGGGATGGAACTTGCACTGAGGCAGCCACAGCTTGGTTTAACTTTCCGGTGCAAGGCTCCAACACACTGCACCACCAGAGAGGACCCCAAATCATTTTATTTTGAATAATGCCTCACATCAAAGTCTTCTTTCATCTTCTCAAATCTTCAGGAATCATTCTCCCAAATTTGTATTCATCAATGCTTGTGTTTGTGATCCTAGCAATTCTTCAAATCACTCCTATTAGCTACTTGTCATCCTACCTTTTGAAAAGTGTGTAGTTTTACTCTGTAATTTATCAGACAGGGGCAGTTGACTGGGTTCTAATTTTATAAGTGGTCAGTTTATTAACGGACATTTTAATAGGTAATAACTTTCTCTGCTCTGATAAACAAATTCGTGCAATTTATTCAGAGATAATTAACAGAGACCCTCAGAGACCCAGAGAAACAGAGACCCTCAAGTTCATCTAAACAGCCATGACAGCCATGCCTTCTCAAGCTGTCCAGACAGATCCAGGCCCCATCAGACATTCTGGGAATCTGGGAAGACATTTCCTGGTCATCACAGTGAAAATATAAATATTTTGTTGGGATCTCATCACTTAAGAAGCACTGTGTGTGATTGGATGGAGTTCAGGACCGGTGTCAGTATCTCTTGCCTTGGGTTTTTCATTGGCATTATGACAGTCATGCATAAATAATAGAGTAGCCTCCTGTAGCCAGCATAATTGCCATCTCAGCTGGGAAAAGGGCATTGAGGAAGCAGAAGGCCATCTCTGTTAAGAGTATATGAGCGCTGAGGATATTAACTGAAATCAAGCTTTAAAGGAACGTGTTTTCCTTTGGGGATGAGGACGTTTACGTCTTTATCATAACTAAAGGCACAGATTGTGAGCTAACATAGTTTTTATCTTCAGAGCTACCTTTTCATTATTTTGTTTAAAAGAGACAAAACCCTTATACCACCTGATCCTATGTGGCTTAAGTTCAGAGCTATGGAATAGTCAATAAAACATAAAAAGAGCTCAAGTCTTGATTGTTTTTCTTAAAAAGCCTGAAGAGAATCCAAATACACAGTTCAAGACAACCTTATAACCACCCTAGTACCTTCCTTTTCCATTACATTTTGCAGCTGCTAAGATGTTTCACTCTTAAAAGTTCCTGAACAAAATGATTCTGTACCCCAGTCCTTTAATTTTGCTCTCCTCTCTTATCATTTCTGTGTTATTTAATTTAATTTATATGGTCTAAGTCTTCCTCCTTCCCTCTAGCATCTGGAATTCCTTTTCACCCATGTTCCCAATTTTTGCATTATGGAGCTGGAAGCACAGCCTGTTCCAGTCATTTCTCCTTCTTTTATCAGAAAAGTATGGGTATTATTTTAAACAATGTGCTCTTGTGTCATGCAAGTCCAATTTGTACACCAGTCTGGGTTCTAGCCCATGTTTGACCATCAACTGACTGAGGAGGAGGTTTAGAAGAGCGGGGTGAATTTAAAAATCCTTCTATTCTGCTCCCAGATTCCTGAATAGGAGTTTGGAATAATGTCCCTATCTTCTTTTCCTCTGACAAAAATTATATTTCACCCAAGCATACACTGGGGCAGGACTTTGGTCTTTTGGGCACATCTGTTTGGTGCTCAACTCAGGGTAGATAGTTTAAAAAACCCAGACAAATGATTTTATAGATATACACACACATACATGAAAGTAATGGATATAAAAGTGGTGGTGCAACGGGTTAGAACACAGCCCCTCAAGCAAGCTGTAGCTGCTTCAGTGCAAGTTTGATTCCCCACCCTGGTGGTGACCCACATGGCGTGACAGATCTCTTCTGACCTGCCCACTATTCCCCTCAACAGTATACTGCGTCGATCTGAATGTTCTGCTCTCCACCTTGACTCTGGTGAGTCTTCTCACAGCCCCTGCGCCTCTGACCTGTACCCCACATCTGTATGCATAAATAAATAAATCTTTTTCTTCTTTTTTTTTTTTTTTAAGTGATGGGGTCTGAGAAGAGAGGCTTTCTGACAAGGAAAAAAGCTGAAGTAACAAAAAAAAATCAACATCTCTAGTTGAAATTGAGGGTGGTTGGAAGACCAGAAAAACTTAAAACCTAATAATCTTTGTCTCATCGAAGCATATATCAAGTGTACAAAACGGCCCATGCTTAGTGGCTGAAAACAATGTTAGCCACTTGCTGTCTTTTCTCAGTTACAGGGGCTGGAGAGGCTGCAGATTAGTAGCAGCAGGAAATAGGAATATTTAGGTAATTCCCTGTGCTTAGCTCAGCTCCTTGTCCCTACAGGTGAAAAGCTGTAACTCTTAACACACTTTAATGTGTTTTTAACATAAGAAGTTTGAGGCTCAGAAACTGTATTTTGACTACACCAAATCAAAATTCCCGGAATCCATTTTCCTCAGCTCCTAGTACACAAGCTCATTTATATGTCTGGTGTTACTAGTGTGTGTTGTCATCTTACTGTGTCTCAAATTTGGTGGAGGGGTGAGAGAGAGATGGAGGGAAAGGAGAGTGGAGGAGAGGGAGAAAAATGAAGGGAGGGAGGGACTAGGAAGAAGAGAGGGGAAGAGAGAGAGATTAAATCACTGATCGTACAGGGTTGGAAGACAGGTAGACATTATCCCACTTAACAACCATTCTGGCCCATTGTTTTTAACATAAGCAGTTGGAGGCACAAGAGGATTGTGATTTGATTACAGCAAATCAGTATTTCCTGAATTCAGATTCCTCAGCCCCTAGTACACAAGCTCATTGTACAAGTCTGTTACTAGAAACCCTGGCAAATATCAAGACATGTGAGCAGGGCCACTGTTGGGGAGAAAGCTAATCTTCCTCTATTCTTCTAGGTGCACAGACTGGAAAATAATTAAATTGACATCAGAGATTTGCCAGAGAGAAAACAAATTTTAATTACGAGACCATAGACTATGAACCTGCTCTCTGATTTTTCCAGAGAATTAAGCTATATAGTCTCTAGGAAGGAGGCAATATATTTAAAAGGCAAAAAGAACAGAACAAAACCTTGACACTTTTAAGAAAAAGTTTTGCAAGCTTAGTCTACACATATGTGTAGGAAACAGAGCTTGTGAACCCTAGCCTGGGGTGATAAGAATGCAAGACTGATTCCCAGCTCCCAGACCACCAGAGATTTCCTATTTTTAGGGGGAGAGATAATTAGGCAAAATATCACTCTTGGCTCATCTGCCTCTTTAATTAGCATATCACTTGGGCACCTCCTGGGGAGATCTGTCTTTTGTCCCAATACCACCCAGAGGCAATGGGCTTCTGGGACATTTTCTGTTTGCAGATCTACAGGCTCCAGTCCTTCAGCTTAGACATCCAGGCGATTTCTGCTGCTCTAACAATAAAGGAGAAAAACATCAAGCCTTCCAGAGATAGGGCCTGAGACAGCCAGCATAAACAAATGAAGAAAATGCTCTCCAATGGGTCCCCTTCCACAAAGACCCAACCCCTCCTGGAGCTCAGTGACTTTGTTCTTCCTTTAAGAACAGAAAAGGGAAGCATGAAACTCAAAAAGGAGATAGAAAAATGTGCCACTATGCAATAAATGAAACTGCAGTCCACGGAAACCTTCAAAATATTCTGTCATCCCTAGAGGAGCTCAGAGCATTTCTCAGTATCCTTCAATTTCATGCTATTTTCCTAAGCCAAATATTAAATTGCCCCTTTTGAAGTGAGAGTAATATATCACCAAGGAGAGAATTGGCAGCTCTTATGAAACAAACCAGAGGTAAAAATCAGAAGTGGACACCTTTTTCCTAGGCTCACCCCAGCCTACCAGTGGGCTTGATGCTGACCCCAGGGAGCTGGCCCCTGGTCCCTGGGGCAGCAGGTGATCTGACGAGATGGTGGCTGTTGTTGATGGTCAGTGTTTATTTTGTTTGATTTTGTGTTCCTGTTGCTTTTGCTCTCACATATAGGTGTGTAGGTGTGGGTTATTGCTTGTTTTTTTTTTTTTAACCTTAGAATCATTTTGATTTAAGTTACCAATGATGTCAAACAGAGCTATTATTTGAAACAACCAAGTAGTTGCTTTGGTTCAGTCTTGCTATGAAAACATTTTTTTTTTTTTAGCTTTTCAAAATAGTCCTTCAACATGTGAATTTATTATTACTTTGAATAATGTAATAGAATCTTTCCAATTTTCAAAACTCCCACTATTTAGTAAATAAAAAAAGCAATAAACTACCTAGCTGCCTGCCAACCTATTAACTTCATAGCCCATGTCAAATAATTTTGCCTATACAAATTGGAAATATGCTTGCAATCAATCCCTAGCTGAAGAGAAAAGAGTGAATCTACTTTTTATTTAAGGATAAAACATATGTGTGCTTTAAGGAGACTGTACAAAAAAAAAAAGAATGTCTTCTTAGCCTCATTTTATCATAGCGCTGAAGAACTGGATTCAGCTGACATTTTGTAAGTAGGCATAAAATATTGATGCGAGTGAAGGAGAACTTGAAAAAAATCGAAGTGAAGAGGTTTATTATCTCAGTTCATCCTCTTTGTTTCATAAACACTAATTTTTAGCAACCACAACTCTAGTTGAGCTTCTGCTGCCAGGCTGAAGGCTTCACTGCTTGGCTCAGACCTCTGTTATCCAGGCAGAGGGTAATGGGGAGATTGGAGGCTCAGTCATTTCTCATTTCTCCAAGTGTAGAAGTGTCATCTAAACGGAGGAGGGTCTATGCTCGCTCAACCACCTAATGAAGGTGGAGGTGAGTAGCAAGAGGGAGCTAAAAAGAAGTCTGGACCAGGCACATGGAGTAGAGGAACATGTGAAGAAGAAGCTGTGCTTGCTGCTTAGCCTTGGACTGGCACCGGGGATGTGGGAGGTGTGGAAGGACTCATTTGGAAGAGACGTGGGTGAGAGAGCTGTGCAGAGGCTGACGTATGTGACCCTAACTTTGACTAGGACTTTGATTTTGCTCCTTTCCTTCCACACTTGCCTGGTAGCTTTTGCTCTTTTTCTGTGGTTCCTTGCCAGAAGGTGCTTACAATGTGTGGCAAGGTTTTTGGTACCACTGACCCTGCTTCGGGCCATCCCTTCTTGACTGGCAGATATCAGGACATGTGGGCAGGGCCACTGGGAGAAAGCTAATCTTTGTGGGCATTTACCCACAAAAGGATGGGTAGCCATGAGTGGCTCATTGGGAAACTATAATCTTTCTCTCCTCTCTTTATTGCACACTAATTCTATGAAAGATTTTTCTATTGATGGTGTCACACATTAAGAGTATGTTTTGTTTTATGCTATGGATGGCAGAACCCATTAAAACATGCAAGTTTGAGAGCCTCAAGATGCTTCTCAGTCTTCCCACTAATGCTAGTGTTTCTGGTATCTTTCACCATAGCCATACCTAAGGTAACTGCCTCAGCCCTCCCTGGTGGCACAACAGGTTAAAACTCAGCGCTATGAAGCTATCTGCAGCCACTGCAGCACAAGTTCAATCCCTGGCAAAGGAGGTGAGCCAATGGCACAGCAAATCTCTCCTGTCTCACCTGGTGCTTTTCTCAGCAGTATATTTCAGTCAGTCTTCCTGTTCTATTCCCCATTCTGTCTCTGGCAAATCCTCTCACTCCCCACACCTCTGGTTTGACCCCAATTCTTGTATGTTTAAATAAATAACTCTTTACAACAAACAAACAAAAAAGATAACTCCCTACCCCATCAAGAAAGCTAAGGAAACATTTGTGTAAAAGATGTGCCAGTGTTTGATGAATTATCACTTAATGTTGGACTCAGTCTGGGTTAGGGAAAGTCTGTGATGTCTACATAGAAGTCATCTCACTGGGTGAACTGGACCTGCAGAGAAGCAAAGTAACCACTACCTATGGATTGCTTAAAGACTGGAAGGTACTCTGAAAAGAAAACCAGCATTTATTTAAAGTGTCAGCAAGGCAAATAATTTAAGAGACACTGACCATGGTGAAGTAGACAGCTATTTTTGAAATGGAAAGATGGCCACAGCTTGGAATTGGTTTGGGTTAAGGCCAGAATGTAGGTTGCTTTATAAACCCCTTAGGCTATGCTCCTGACCATTCAGACTGAACTCTGGATCAGCACTTTTAGCTACTGTAGGGGCAAGGGGATCTCCCCAACCCTCTCTGTTCTTCTCAGGCTAGTGAAGCTAACAAGTAAACATAAGACAGATTAGTGGTAGACAAAGATCAAATTTAATTAATTTTTATGGAGAATATATGGCTGGAGATTTTAGAGAGCTTAGGACAAAATGATCATTTAACTTCTGAGCTAAGAAATGGGATATGGCCTGGGTATGAAGGAGAGAGGAGAATTTCGTGTATGACCATGGGGTATGACTTCATATAATAAAACCAGAAGCTGGAGATGGTTGTCCTGCCTGAAGATGGGGTTCTCTCATGAAAAGGTTATTTCTGGAGATGACCCTAAATCTGGGGCATTTTCATTCTTCAAGGCGGCAATAGCAGTTGCCCTTGAGACCCGCAGCACCTCACTGAACTCAGCTTTTCCTGCCAAAGTTACACATAGTGGGAAAACACTGCTCTGGATCACCTGGAAAAAGTCTACCTAATCTGAATATATTTTGGAGGAGGCCAACCCCATGCTACCTGACAGGAATGGAGCACCAGACAATCTATTTTCTAACTACTGACTCAGGAAATAGAACTTTACTGAGACATTTTTTTTTCCTCTCAGCTTCTCTGAAGGCAGAAGAGAATATAATAAAATGAAGCAGTCTAAATTAGAATACAAGGGATTTGAATTAGATCTGAGGAAAAACATTCTGAAGAAAGGTTAGGTATTAAAATGCATTCCTTTAGGGATACTGTCATTTTCTGGCATAGTTCACAACAAGGATGAATTTCCATCTGTCTTAAATGTGCTTTTAATGGAATGACTAGCTGATATTGGAGGAGAAAGCTTGTTCTTTCAGACAAAGCTGAATTCTGCACTCATTCATTCCAAACAAATCATGTGTTTCCCAAATGCTTTATAAAATCCTAGAGGAAGTAACTCAGTTGGATGAATTATTTGGGTAGCCAAGCTCTATTGGCTCCTGTTTGGAAAATCATGAGATGCAATATAATATTTTGATTATGTATTCTGTGCTTTCAATTTCCCACTTCTTAGCAGATAGGCTAATCTCTTTATTAGTTTACCTGCAGTGGATGGTGATGATGATAGTATCATCCTCATGCAGTTATTTTAAGAGTCCAGTAAGGTAATATGTGGGAGGTACTTAGTACCTGCCTGGAACACTTGCATAGATATTGGATTTTTCTAATTAAAATTAATTTAAAATTTCTTAGGTGACAGAAGAATCTTTATATCCTGACATTTTTTTTTTTACTACAAAACTAAAATGTATCCATATGTAAAGTATACCCACTGTTTTATATTCTTTAAGCCACCATAAATTACAAATCATGCTTGGAATAATAAAATCTTAAGAGTTTGAAAAATATAGCGATATTGTCCTAAGGAATGAATCAAGCCTAGATACACTTAGCACTACAGGAGAGCTTTTAAACACCAGGGCGCAGACCACCAGTGCTCAGTGGTAGAATTAAATGCAGGACTAGATGTTAGTACTTTTTTTTTTTCTTTTTTAAACTCTATTTGTCATTCCAAAAGTTGCAAGTTATTGGTTGAAAACCATTTTACCTGAAATGCAGAAATTGCCTCAACAAACATCTTTTTAATGTTTCCAGTGACAGAGAACTCATTACCTCACACAAAATTAAGATTGGAAGTAATTCAGACTGAACAAATTTAGAGTTTATTTTCAAATTACTCACCCTCTCAAAATGTTGGCGAAGGTTTGTTCAATCAAGTGATTAATATCAAATATAATGAAATATATCTGTAAAATCCCTAAACTTTCACTACTGTCACAATTAAGAAAAATACTTGAAAAAGCAAATTGAATTCATTTACAATATATAACACAGCTATTGGTAGTTTAATTAAATGATATGAGATGGCATTCCTGTTTTGAAATCTATTTGAAAATCTATCTACTTAGGTTACAGTTGATTTAATTATTAAATAGACCTAGTATCTAAAATTCCAGTGTTATAATTCAGGTAAATCAAAGGCTCAAAAGATAGGGCATGGGGTGAGATCCATTATGGAAATTTTTGGAAAAGTGAGTACTTCTAGCTTATATAAGATGTTATTTAATTTACCAGGAGATAGTCTGTTTACAAGTTCTGGAAATTTTGACTAAGACTTTGATCAAGATAATGATTAAGGTCAGTTGTGAGACCTTCCTGCAACTAAGAATACCTATGCTATACTTTTGCTTTATCAGTGACTGCTGCAATGAAACTGACATAGAGGACAGAAACCACAGCACAGGACTACCAAAGGTTGGATGTCATTTAATTAGCTGAGAACTTCTGATCTGAGTCAGTGTGGTTCAGAGAGGCAGAAGTTGCTCACTCTCATGAAGGAGAGTGCCATGGTTAACCAGAACTCCAGAACATAGGAATACTAGCACTGATGTCTGCTAACAGTGATTTATTGCAATATTCTCAGAAAAGTGCTGTAAGATTTTTATTTTTTCATGGCAAATTATCAAGGGTTATGAACACCAATAATAGAGGTGATGACAACCCTCATTAATATATGTTTAAATACCACTATTTCCCTGGAGACTTTCAAACTAAGATTTCGTATCTGATCTTTTCAGTTATTATCACTAGTTATCACCACTAAGCCACATTTTAGAAAACTTTTTGGATTTCAGTTCTCTGATACTCATTGTATGTCTAGCTAAGCTGGTGGACACCAAAGAGCTGTAATTAATACATCAACCAGAATTAATGCAAGGGAGAAAGTATTATAATATTGTAACATAAAAAAAACAGCTAATTATAGTTTTAAACATTTCAGTAGGCTTTCCCCCTAAACATGATAATAAATCTTTATTGGATACATATTTTCTTTTTATAGTAAACTCAATTTATCAGTATACTTTCAGCTCAGTGTGGAAAATTCAATCTTTATGATTTTCCCCAATGATATACAGGAAAACATTAGTGATGCTCATTTAGCTTTATATAATGCCATTCTTTGACTTAATACATTCTCATGTTATCCTCACAGCAGCTCTGCTCTGAATGAAAAGGCTTTGGTCCTATTTTTGTTTTTCTTGTAAATGATCTGACCTTGGAAAGACCCCTAAGCTTTATCCTAGGATTCTCTACCTATCTATAGAAAAGGGAATTTGAATACATTATATATTAAATTTCTTCTAGCTCTCCTATTTTATAAATCTCTATTTTAAAGTACATTAGTATGGCTGCAAAGACTTTTCATAACTAGCTCAAGGTCATGCATTTAGACAGAGGTAAGAAGGATGCAAAGGGCTCCCCCTATGTTAGATTGTTTATGATTGAATGTGAAAATCAAAGTGTGTTTTGCTTTATTACTATTTTCTTTTATTGTTGGAATAAAAGAAGTCTTTGCAAAGTCATACTATTCTGTGGGAACCTGACGGGCAACAATGTAAGCAAATAGTGATCACCAGAATTATCTATTTAATTGTGCAAACTGGGGAAGGACTTCTACCCTGACCCACTGTCACAGCTCTACCCCAGTCCACTCATCAGCCATGGGTTGGCACTAATTCTCATTTTCTTCGTGCTAAGGGAGCAGGACCAGATGACTCCTAATTCTCTAAAGGCAAAGAGAAAATGTTATCTTACACAGTTGGATTAAAAGCTTCTTAGTTTTGCTGCTGCTTGTTTATTTGTAATCAGGCAAACCTAAACTCTGTAGATTTCTGAAATAATCTAACTTGACACTTAGAAGCTAATGTTTTGAAGAACTAATAATGAGAGTGCTGTCTTCTCCTCCCCTAGAAGAAATCACAGGGGCCAGAATAGATCTTATTTCTCTTTTTTTTTTTTTCCATTACTTGGTTTTCTCCATAAAGCAGACTGGTGAAATATTGGCTCTCACTGGGCAATGCAAACTAGGAATTGGAGTGGTTCCTTTGAGAGACTTGATTCTTTGTGAATGGTGCACACTATCATCTTTTTCTTGTCTCCATACCATGAGCTCCACAAGGAAAGACAGGTCTATCCCTTCGACATTTTCTAGCTTTCTCCATTTTCATTGTAGGAGTTCAGCTGAAGGACTGAGTAGACAGCTGATGCTTTCTCTTTCTCTTATTCAACATAACAAGGTGGCCCTATATTTTGAGAGCTACCGGGAACCATTTACAATGCCACAGTAGGCTCCCCTTTGCCTCCTTGATAATCACTCAGTATGCTTAGACACAAAAGAGAAGAGGCATGTCATGAGCACTTCGAAGTTGCTACAAAAGCTAGTACAATCAAGGATTCTACATCTGGTGATTATCAAAGTCAATAACTGTTATTAAAATTGGTTAGAAGTTGAAAAAACAGAGCCCAGACTAAGAAAGCTGTGCAGGGACTTATATCGCAGTCCATTTCTAGTCTAGCTTAATTAGATGTTAATGTCTTCACACCTTGTCAATTGGTTGAACAAAATTATACTTGGAAGCATCATGTGCCTCTCTCTCTCTCTAATAATTATCCTAATTTGTTTTGCTCACTTTGTGTAGTAATATAGCACAAGGTGGAAAACGAGGGCCCCAGCAGGTCAGTGAGTATTGCTCCACATTTGTAGATCATAAACATGGTTCATTAGTTTCTCAAAGACAAGAAAGTTTTCTTGCAGCAGACATTTCTGAAAGCAATAAAAATTATGTAATCATTCTTGAAGAACACGTAACACTTGCAGCCATAATAATGTTTCCGTGCCCAAGTGCGCATCTAACAAATGGTCCAGAGAGCTGAAGTTAAAAGGAACTCTTTAACCACTTAAAGCAACATGTCAGCACTTTCTCTAATTGTGATAAATTCTGTCCTCTCACCTGAGAAGGTGACATTTCATGGCAAATGAATCTGGGAAATCTCCTAGAATAAGATTTCTTGTTTTGTAAGCTATTTCCTATAGTGAACAGAAAGTTGTGTACAAAAAGCTAACTGAGAGTACTGTTGTTCTGAGCATTGTTAATCATGATGGGAAGTCTACATTTTTGATCAAAAAGCCAATCAAGAACTCAGGTTCTCCTTTCTATGAATTTATCTCAGTGAACTGGCAAACTGGTGTGAATGATGACAGTGCTGTTAAAGCCAAGTCACTGGAGCTGCGGTGTAAGGTGTAATAGGAGATCAGACAGAGGCTGAGTACTGATGCGCTGCCCTCCCTTCTTCTGTGTGGCCCATTGCACCTCCACTTGCACAGACACTGAGAAGTCCTCAAAGTAATATTAATGGAGCTGGAACAAACTTCCTACCAGCCCACAACTCAACCAGCCCACAACTCTCCACCAAATCCAGCTGTCCTCTGATGTCACCTCCTCTGTGGACTGTTGTCTTTGAAGCTATACTTGGTATTTTTCTTACTAAGAACCCACGAAGGTATAGGTAATAGAAATGAAATGTAATTTATCTCAGACAATTCAGTAAGGACAATTAAACCAAACTCTCCACATGTTAAAAATAGCTTTTACATTTAGGAAAAGAACAACTTTTCAAACCCTGTGTCATTATCAGTTGCATTTTTAGATTCAGGTTACTTTGGAAAAATCAATCCTGGTAGAAAGGTACACCAGCCTTTGCTGCCTCAGGTACCCAGGGGAGGTCAACTCTCTGAGTACCTAAAGGAGAGCATGAAGATTTTTAAAAATCATTCTGTTTTAGAATTATGCATGTCTGATGTTTAGAGACAATGGCAAATAGATTTCTCCACTTAAGAGTTTATCTGCAAATCTGGTGAATGGAACCCCATGTGGCCAGTTAGAACCCAGACCGTTTAAAACACAAACACACACAATTAAAAAATTCTGACTTGAAAGAAAGGAAGCTTTTATTTTTCATTAATTCTGCCCACTCAGCCCTCACACATGGTATCTTTGCAGAGAGGTAGAAAAGGGAACACTAAACATTAGGGATCCGGAATTAGATTAGTTCTGGTTCTATTATTTGATATGTAACCAGTGTGAGTGCTCAATTTGCTTTCATCAAAGAGTCGTATTAAGCAATGGCCTAAAAATCACAGTGTATACAATATACAGAATGATGTCATTTGTTATTTTCTTAAGTCACTGAACTTCGACACGTTTTACTTTTTTTTATCCCAAATCTGTTTTATTTGTTTTTCATCAGCTCAGACATGGAGTCATAGATGTAGTTACTGGTTATTCGTTAGTCCTGAAATTTAGAAGAGTGGGTATAGCTTTAATTAAGTATTAATTTAATATTTAAAATTTAAGGGATGAGGAGAGAAAAAAATAGCTTCCAGTTGTTTTCCCTTGACTGTTCCTCCCTCTCTCTGCAAGAAATTATTTAATATATATTCACTTTTATTTATTCATTTATCCAAAAAGTAGCTTGTAGCTGAATTTCAGAGTTGGGTATGACTCAATCTATAATAGATGATGGACATGCAAATAGCAACAATTATGTAATAAAATATCACAGTATTATAGAGGAGAAAAAGTTAACTTCCTCTGACAGCAGAAAGTAAGAGTATTTAAGGAAAATTATCACACACTAAGAAATGTTTAAATTATTCTGGAAAGAGAAGTAAGCTTTATGTATGTCGACAGCAGTATTTTTGTGTATATTTATCACTATTGGAACTATGAAATCTTCCTTTTAATTGTAACTAAAGGGTGAAATTATATGAGTAAGTATGGTAATCATCTTTCACTGTAGGACAGGTTCTTTTAAAAGCAAATTAGACACTGTCCCCACTCATGCAACTGAACACCATAGGCAAGAGCTTGCTAAATGGTCTGTTTGAACAGAAATTAATCCCACTGGTATTAAGTCCCCACACAATGATGGAAAAAAAAATGCCTAGGAGACAGATGTTCCAAAGAATTTAAAGGAAGAGAGAAGAAAGGAGAAGGAGAGACAGGGAGGAAAGGAGAGGAGAGTCTACATTGGGCTGAGGGTAGGTGAGAGATAAGAACACACACAGATAAATTCTGATTTGTGACTCCATTTCCTCAACCTTTAAACACCACACTATTTACACGCTCAGTCCTATCACTGCTATCCAAGATAGACTTAAGCAAATCAGAGGATAATTCACTGGGTTCAAGAATTGAAATGTTCTTTTACCATGAGTTCCTAATAAAATATTTAAAACTAAAGTACATGGAAAATTGAAATAATATATAACTTATTGGTCTTGGAATTGATGCTGATGAAAAGCCTAAATATCCACCCTTTTGTTATTGTTTTATTGGCTGACACTGGCAAAATCTGAGAGATGGGAGGAATTTTCTTCTGGTACTATCTTCTGAAAGAGTTTGATGAGATGAAGGAGAGTGGGATCTTATTCTTCATGTCACCTTTCTACACGGCTGATCTCAACAGTGAATATCTGCTCAAAGCTAGCAAATCCCAGGAACTTTGGGATTTCTTTCAGAAAAACACTTTCATTCTAACTGAAATCATCCAACGGGTAAAAAATGAACCTTGAGAAAAGACAGTTCCCAAGCTTGATTCAAAACAAACTAGGGAGTGAGTGGGGTGGTACCAGCACTGAGCTGGGAGACACAGGCCTTCTCTGCAGAAGCACAAGAGCACCTTCGATGGTTTTCTCTAACTATTTTTTTTTATTTCTCCAACCCTTCCTTCCAATGACCTGTTCCAGTTTACTATAGGGCTTTGAAATTTTTCTTTAGAATGTCTCAGATTTGGGAATAAGGTATTTATTACTCTTTTCCTGAGATCTCAGTGATAATGATCTTCAATTGACTTGTGAACTTATAGGAAATACAGCCCTTGGGGTCTGCGAAGAACTGCTGGGCATAGGATGCATTTTGAATTTTTCATTCACAGAATCATAAGTGATTGTGATAGGTCCTTCTGGTTAATAATCACTTTAAGTGTGTTAATATCAGTCAATCTAACCACTGATTCTACATAGAGAATTTCTTTGAAAGGAAAACAACCCAGATATAATTTAAAATATCTTTAAATTTTAATTAAGTTTAAAGGTATTTAAATAATATTGCAATATCATAGAATTGGGCTTATTAAAGGAAGAGCCACACTTATCTTAGTCAAGCAAAATTTAAGCATTTTCAATTAGTCTAGATAGAATATTTCATAACAGCAAATATGTTTAATTCTAGTTATTTGATAGAGATATTTGACAAACACAATTAGAAAGAATACGTAATTAGCCACATAGGGTATTGCTTCATCCAGAATTTAATTATAACTTCTGCTTTAACATTTATAGCATAACACATTTTCAGTGTGTTTGTATTATTCTTTTAAATTTGCAATCCTTTGATTTTAAGTGTTTGTGTTCTGATGCAAAATGAGTACATCAGAGATTGTCTTGTGCCAAAGAGACTTCCTTTCAAAGACTCAAATCAAATTAACTTAAATTTAATATTTTGTTTTACAGGTGAGAACTGTAGTGATTATTGTGATTTCTGGATTTTATTTCTTTCTCAGAGATAGCTGGTTGCCACTAAAATGGGGGCTCCTTTTTTTAGGCTACTATGACTGTTCAGCAACAAATTTCCCAGAATTCCTTGCTTGGGGCTCTTACTTGATGCCTGATCCCACCATCGGAATGTTAGTGATGTTTTTCACTCTCCTGAATCTTGATTTTTGGCCACTGGTGATCTACATTCCCTTCCTGTGGGAGGGGTCAAGCTCCACCGAGCAGATAGCAACAATGCCAAGGAATCTGGTACAATGGAAACTTGAAACAAGTTTCCCTGAGAGACTTTAATGGACCCAATACCCCACTGAATTAGAATACTTACTGAAACTTAAGAAATAAAATATTGTTTTCTTTTCCACCATTCAAGTATCAGGTTTCTTTTTATTATTTTTTTAAGGTTTATTTATTCATGCATACTGTAGTTGAGGTGTAGTTGTAGTTGAGGTGGGGTGATGAACAGATTCACCAGAGACAGAGTGAGGAGCAGAAAAGGCAGATCCTCCAAAATACATTGCTGAGGGTTGCAGTAAGGAAGACAGGAGAAGTCTGCTGTGCCATATGGGTCAGCTCCTGGACAGCTAAAACTTAACCCTTTGCACCACCAGCAAGGCACTCAGGCTTTTTTTTTTTTTTTTTTTTTTTTTTTTAAAGATGTTGGTATCGGATGGTTTCACTCATAGCAGGAGTATAATGGACCAGGCGAGAAAATAACAAAAATAATGAACAACCATATACCAGAGACATTCGGTGGGGGTGGAGTGGGGAATGGGATCAAAAATGGGAGGGGGAATGCACGGGACTATGGTGGTGGCACAGGGGTGATTTGGTGATGGGATTACAATCGAGATGGAAAAAAAAATGTGCAAAATGAGGTAAAAATAAACTTTGTAATAAAAAAAAAAAGATGTTGGTATCATTATAGTATATCTCTACTCCAACAAACAGGTGTTGAACTTAACAAATATCCAGCTCATCTCTGTAACCAGGATTTAGAAAAAGACCTCACCTATAATAGCCACCTCATCACACAAATATTTTGAAAGAATGGTTGCAAAAATGATTGAAAACAACTTGCTTAAAGTCATGTAGTCAAGTGTTATAGAACAGAAACAGAAACCTTTTGTTTTCAATTATTTTAAAGATATTCTTAACCCAAATATTCCTTTTTTATCCTGAGGTTAAAAAAAATAAAAATAAAAACAAAAAACATAATTTTAGCCCTGTTCATACTGCTTTGTCCTTTTATATGTGATGAAGAAATTTACTTGGAATATTCTTTCTATTGTTATTAATTAGCATCAACTAGCTAGTCCTACCAGTGAATTTTTCATAGCAGATACAACAGGTGACGTTTTCATAGCAGATACAACATCTTGGTTTGTCAAATGTATTACAGAGAAAGAAAACAAGCCACACCAATTATGCTTTGCGATTTGTCTGACACTTTCATTATTCTCGATGCAATTCCTATCACATGTTGTCATGTTGTAAAAGTCATTTCTGTCAAATTAACTTAGGGAGGACTTGTGGAAATGAAACAAACAAACAAACAAACAGACCAAAATCCTAAAATTTCTCATCTAATTCTAACATCTGGAGAATCAGCAGAGAAATAGAATTTTGTCATCTTTCAAATTAAATCAGATCTGGACTTACTCTTTCTGAAATAATTCATCATAAAATGGAGGATGAGCATCCAGCCACGACCATTTAGGAACATGCACAATTCATGGAAAATCAATTCCAGCTCACAGTCATGTGACTCTTTATGATGCCCCACTAGGATTTCTTTAATTTTTACAAATTTGGTGACTTAATTACTTGGTTGGATGCTATCAGAAAAGAAATGTCCTCAATTTAATAAAGTCTTATCCAGAAAAGTGACTTGGACTCTGGTGACATTTTCTGCACAATTAAGAAATCCATAGCTCCTACTTAGAGCATAGCAAAAAGCAGGTAGAGTAAAAAGCTTCAATGCCCCCTTTAAAATCCATCTTCCTACATTCTGAGACCCCTACGCCAATATTTCCTTTAATTTTGAGTCCATTAATTTATCTATCAATAAAGCTGTAGAAATAGAATTACAAAATAACAACTGTCGGAATTTAAAAACTATCTGTTAGAACAAGTTATTAAGCCAAAGATAAGGGAAAGGTTAGCTCTATATTTTCTAATCTTAGTTTAATGTGTCACTGCTAAAATGATCCTACTGAAGCTAGCAGGGCTTCAATGCAGAAGGTGAACTCTGGGCAATTAAAAATGAAGGTCAAAGATTGAGTGTAATCAAGAGAAATACTCACTGTATCTGAGTTGTGGATGGTCGTGTCAGACGTGTAGCTATTAACCTTGAAGAGAAGTACAACACATAGAGATAAATATGAACAGTATACAAAACCCAAGTTGAAAGAATATATCACTTTTTGGAAAAATACTCATCAAGAACACTATTATTTTTTCAGTTGTAGGAAAAATGTGCCAAAACATAGCAACTGAATATACAACCATAAATTTATATATTTCTAATGCTAAAAATTCTTGTTTAGAGTAAAATATCAGTTATAACTTACTAATCTGTGAAATAATTCTGACCCAATTCTCTGAGGTTTGGTTATTTTTATTCCTAGTTTGAAAGCAGTTCTATTGAGCTATCTCATTGCTTTAATTTGAATTTCTCTAATAAGAAGAAATGAACATGTTTTCATGTAAAAGTTGGTTATCTGTATGTCTTTTTTTTTTTTTTTTGAAAAGTTATCTATTCAGACCCTTTGCATATTTTCTAATCTGGTTGTTGATATTTTATCATTGAGTTTCAGGAGTTCTTTATGTATTTTTGCTATTAACCCCTTATCAGACTTAGGATGTTCAAATTTATTCTCCAGGTTGTCTTTTCATTTTGTTTGAAATTTCCTTTGCTGTGCACAAGATTTTTAGTTTGGTTTAGTCTCATTTCTAAATTTTTGCTTTTGTTTTCCTGGCTGTTGGAATCAAATATTCAGCACATTTTAAGACCGATGTCAAGGAACATATGGTCTATGTTTTCTTCCCTGTGTTTTATGTTTTCAGATCTTATATCCAAGATTAAATACATGTTGAGTTAATTTTTTACATGGTGCATGGTGTTAGGTAACAATCGAGTTTCATTCTCTTGCATGTGCTTGCCTAGTTTTCCTGACACCATTTATTAAAGAGACATTCCTTGCTCCATTTTATGCTCATGGCTCCTCTGTTGTAAATTAGCTGTTCATATGTGTATGGTTTTACTTCTGAGTTCTCAGTACTAGTCCCTTGATTTTTGTGCCTAATTTTATCCCACTATTAAGCTATTTTAATTATTATGGCTTTGTAGTATAGTTTGAAGTCACAGCTTTGATACCTCTATTTTTGAACTTATTGATGGCTTTTGCTACTCAGGTTCTTTTTGTTGTTACAAATAAATTTCATGATCTTTTATTCTGTTTCTGTGAAGAATGATGTTGGGATTTTAATAGAGATGCATTGAATCTGTATACTGCTTTAGATAACATAGTTATGTTCTCTAGTACATGAGCATATACTACCTTTCCATCTTTTTGTGTCTACTATTTATTTCAACAGTGTCTTATAGTCTGTAGTATATAGGTTTTTCATTTTAGTTAAATTTGTTCCAATTATTTTTCATGGGATTGTTTGCCTGAAATCTCTTTCTGCTAGTACATAAAGAAACAAAATACATTCATATTAACTTTGTAGCCTTCTTTTTCACTGTATTCTTTTATTATTTCTAGTAACTTTTCACTTGCAACTTCAGGAATTTTATGTATAAATCTCATATCATCTGCAAATAGTGAAAGGTTACTTCCTTCTTTCCAATTTGGATATCTTTATAAAAAAATTCTTTTTTTTTTTTCATCTAATAGCTTTTTTGCTAAGACTTCCAATACTCAAGACACTTTGTCTCATTTCTGATCTTAGAAGAAAAATGTTCAGTTTTTCACTATTATAACATCAACTGTAAATCTGTTGTATATTATCTTTATCATGTTGAAGTATGCACTTATATATAGGTTTTGCCAATGGTTTTTATCATAAAAAAGTGTGTTGAATCTTTTCAAAAGGTTTTTTTGTGTCTACTAAGATGATCATGATTTTTGTCCTTCCTTTGTTGAAGTGGTATATCACAGTTATTGATGTTTGTATGTTGAACCATCCTTGCATCCCTGGAATGAATCCCACTTGATCATTGCTGTCTTTGATTGTATTGTATTGTTGGATTTGATTTGTCTATATTTTGTTGAGGATTTTGCACCTATGTTCATGCGATCAAATATTCTGCATTTTTCTTCTTTAGTGGCACACTTGTCTGGTTTTGAAATGAGAGTAATGTTTCTTTTATAGACTGTGTTAGAAGTTTTCCTTTCTTTTCAGTTTTATAAAAGTGTGTAAGTAGAATAAGTATTGGTTCTTTAAAGTGTGCTAGAATGTTTAAGTTAAGCTGTTATTCATGGGTTCTAGCTTCTGTAGAAGATTTTGATTACTGTTTCAACTTCTTTATTCATGATAGGTTGTTTTTGGTTTTCTATTTCTTCCTGATTACGTTCTGAAATGTTTTTTTGTTTCTAAGAATTAGTCCATGTTTTTCTCTGTTGTTCAATTTGTTTTCATATAACTGAGTGCACTCTTATGATCCATCTTATTTTTGTAATATCTGTTGTAATCTCTTCTTTCATTTCTGATTTTATTTATTTGTGTTGTCTTTCTCTTCTTTGTGAGTCTCCCAGACACCCTTTCATTTGCCTCAAATGAAATCACTGCCTTAGGCAGCTGGGGTATTGCTATTGTTTTGACAATGCCTTGGGGTAAGTTTCCTCTTCTTTGTCACTTCCTTTGAGCTGAGCTCTGGATCAAATCAGGAAGCTACTCTGCTCTTAGAATCATTTCCCAGGAAGCTGAAAATCTGGATAAAACATTGGGTTTTCCCCCTGGAGTACTGTCTTAAAGATTTTCTAAAATAGGACAGAGCTCCATTATTTTTCATACCACACAACCTTTTGACTGCCATGCTGCTTATCTGGGGAAAGAAGGAACACAGGAATAGCTCCAAGTGAAGCAGTCAGTGAATCCCCTCCCTCCCTTAACTTATGCTTAGTAGTTGTTCTTTAGTAGGTAATTTTGTGATGATTCTGTGGTTTGGTTTCACTTAAAAAGATTTTAAGTGGTTAACTTTATTGTTTAGTCATTTTTGTTGTTGTTTTAGAGGAAAGGTAAGGTCACCAAAGTTTTTTCTTTGCTCTTCAAGAAGCTAAGCAACTTTCCTACAATGGATCGATTTAATTTGTCATCTCACTTCATTAATTTATGATATATTTTCAATTTATAGCAGTTAGATAAAGTCTATCACAAATACAGCTGGATGCCAGACTTCCATATCAGGTCATGGCACCTGCTAACAGACTAGCGGGCTCTGACACTTCTAGTGGTGATACCTATAACCTGTAAATTCAATAAATCCTCCTTTACAAGGAATCACTCAGTGATTTGACATAGGCAGAGGGAATGCCATGAGCACTCCAGTGATTAAATCACCTTTCCCCTTACCTTTCCACTTAGATAGTCCCATTTAATTACTGACTACATAAAATTAATCACAGATAGTGGCATAAAATGACTATCATTTCATTGATGTTATTACGTCAGAAATTCAGGCAGGATTCAGCTGAGCCATACTTTTATAGCACACTGAGTAACGCTGTTATTCAGTTGATGTCTGGTCTGGTATAGAGTGAATACATGACATTACTTACGTCCCTGGTGTCTTTTCCAGTAAGTAGGGTGCCATTCTGGAAGGCTCTGCTGTATCACTCTATTCATATTTCAGAAATCTCAAGGTTTCTCCATGTGGTCTCTCCTATACGATAGGCTAGCCAGATTTTTTACTTCATGGATCAGTGGTTCCAAGTTAGCATGGCCAACCTTTTAAAAGTTTGAGCCAGATTAGTATAACATCACTTTCACTGACTCTATTGGTCAAAGTTGTCACAGGTTAACACCGGGTGAAGGGGAAGTAAAATAGCACCCCCCCTTGAAGGGAAAAACATCAAAGATTTTGATGACATCTTTAATCTGCCAGCCAGCCAATCCCTTGAAATGTGGGATACAAAAATGTAGCAGTAATTCTCTGGGCTTGAGGCTAAGCATCTTCCTGTGACTCTCTCATCATAAAGGGACTCTGAGACATCCTTAACAACCTAAGAATTTGGTTTCTCCAGTAAGACATTTTCCTGATTCATTGAGCATGACACTGGCATCATCTTCGGAGAATTCCTAAAGCATCAGCAAAGTAAAATAAGAGTGGGATAAATGGTACACTTTTCAAAGATAGAGGGAGAAATAGTCACTTAGTACTTGAAGAGATTTCCAAAAACAAGGTTTTCCTAATTTCCTTTTAAAAGTCAGGTACAATTAATGTCGACACACGGTAATGATGTCCTCCCCTGTTGAAGCACATACCTCCCTGGTCTCCCTTGCTCATGTCCTAGGATAACAGAATGTCTAAAAGGAGAGTGGCTTTACTGTACTAATTTTTTCTTTAAGTTTCATCTTTTTTTTTTTTTTTACACACTTATGTGGCGCTGCTCCAAGGACAATCTATTCTGATTAGCTCTCAAGTTTTTGTTCACTAGAGAATTCAACTCTCTTTTCCTTTCTGATTCTGGAGAACGTTATTATGAACATATTCATATATCAACCTTTATAATCTTCAAAAAGGCTCTAATATTCCCCTGCCATTGATCAACTCTAATAGAGCAGAAACATTATAAAAGAATAGAGGCCTATTTACTGGTTGTCTTATAGGGGATCTGAGTGTGTTCATTTTAGATTCTTAATACAAAAGACAGTTTACGGTTTTCTTGTTGAACATTTATTTCCCCAGGGTAATTTTGTATGTGATAGGAGGAAGATAGATCTTTGAAACATAGAAAAGTAAATTCATTCCCCACCCACAGCAAGACCTTCCATGATTCAACAGTGAATAATCCTCTCAAGGACTGATAGCCTTATATTGACCAGAAGCAAAAATAACACAATTGTCATATTCAAGAGTAGATTTTAATTGATATTAAACTTCTACTACGTCTGGCCCTCCCTGGTGGCGCAGCGGGTAAAAGCACAGCACTGAGAAGCTAAAACCACTTAAGCATGAGTTCGATTCCCGCCTGGCCTGGAGGTGACCACATGGCGTGGCAGACCTCTCCTGACCCTCCTGCTGCTCCCCTCAGCAGTGTGCTTCGTCGATCTGCCTGTTCTGCTCTCCACTCTGTCTCTGGTGAAGCCTCTCACTGCCCCTGAGCCTCTGGCCTGTACCCCAGTTCTGTATGAACAAATAAATAAATCTTTAAAAAAAATTATAAAAAAACAAAAAAAAACTTCTACTACGTCAAAGGCATTGGAGTGTTCACCATAGACCTAATGGATAACATAATAAATTGCTTCCTAAAATCATGGAGGTGATCTTATAGTAAGAAGAAACAAACAACTAACATAATGTGTATATTGTTATACAATATTATGTATCAAAAAAAGGATAGGGTCTCCCTTGTGGTGTAAGGGCTAAATCTCAGAGCTATCAAGCTATTGCAGTCACTCCAGCATGAGTTCAATTCTGGGCCAGGGAGCTAATCCAAGTGGTGCAGCAGACCTCTCCTGTCTCGTCCAGCACTGTATTTCAGTAGATCTGCCTATTGTCTGTTCTGCTCTCCATTCTGTCTCTGGTGAATCCTCTCATTCCATCCCCCTACCTCATACCTCTGGCCTACATCCCAATTCTTGTATGAATAAATGAATAAACATAAATCTCTAAAACAATAAAGGAAATTGAATCTACAAGAGCATATATGAACAACTTGCTTTAGACAAGAGGTTGATGATTTTTTGACAATAAATTTGAAAAAGCATGGTGTAATCAAATGAAGAGGTAGAAGAGCATTCTGGACAGAGGCAATAACATATACAAAGGTTCTGATCCAGGAGAAAAAAAAAATGGCTCAATTGAGACATTTAGAGGAGGTGTGTGAATTTGAGGTACAGACAGCAAAAGGGAAGGACAGTAGGAACAGGATAATAGAAAGGTAAATGTCAAATAATGTACAGTCTACAGGCTATGGTATTTTGTCTTTACCATAAATAAGATGTGGGTTCAATTGAGAGATATGTGCTTTAAAGTAGTATATTTATAAGTACATTTGGAGAAAAATTCACTCTGACACTAGAAAATAGATTTGATTGGTGTCAGATTGGCTATTGACAAAAACCAATTAGAGATAACATATTTTCCAAAGACATGTATGGGTTAAAATAAGCTGATGATTGTTTGAATGTTGGAATATGGCAAGAAATATTTAAAATTGCTACAAAATATTAATTTTTAGAATTAACTTGGTGCTGGATTGGAGATTGCTGAGTTACGGAGAAAAACAGAGAAAGTGTTAACGTGACTGCAGTATTTCTATTTTGAACAAGAAAATAAACAGTGACCCTATTCCCTGACACAGAGAACACTGCACAGGAAGGAATTAGATGTGAAAGGAAAGAGCTCTCTGGGGTATGTTGTCTTTGTGACATTTGAGTGGAAATGCTAGGTAAGTAGTTAAACACATGTGCAAATAAAAAGAGGATTTGACATGTGATGTGTATTTGTGAGTCATTATAACTAAAGTCAAGGACGTGACTATGATGGCCTGAGAAAGTACAGTGTATGAGAGTGACAGAAACTCTTTATTAAAACATAAATGTTTCATTACTGAATATTTTACTTTAAGATCACAAAGTGGCAGAGAGGACAATAGAGAAAAAGCAGGGACTCATGAAGGCAAGGGAAATAAAATGTTTCAAGATGAGTACAAGTAAAAAGAAGTCTATGGGTTAAAAAGTCCATAGGATTCAGTAACTTGCAGTTGGGGGAAAGGAATTACTGAGAACAGTTCTAAGGAAGAATGATGCTAGAGCCAAATTGGGATGGCTTGATGAAACATTTGGAAGGCCATTAATACAACAATGGTGCTGAGAAATACAAAAATACACCACCAATAGAGGTGTTGGTGACAATTGTTAAAATATTTAAATTTAAAATAGCAGTATCTTAAATATGTTTAATATTTGATGGGATGGATTTATTGCAAGGCAGAAGTTCAGTAGAAAGGAAGATGAGATCCTGGATCATATAAGAACCTCAGGAAGATGTGTTTGGATGTCAATCACAGGAGGAAGCCAGACCTCTAACACGTCATGGGAGAGGGTTGGGAATATTATATCTGTAGGATTAAGAACAGACATTTGTATAAGGTCTAAGTGTCTTTAGTTTTCTCAGTGAACTAGGTTGGCAAGGTGTGAGTGGAGTTTATGTCTAAATTATTTGTGAGGAAAATAGTTGGGCACTGTTGATTTTCAATTTGAAGTTACCAGTCAGGACTATGTAAAAATACTCATAGACAATTTGGTTTATAAGGGGGAGAAAAATATTGATTATACCTTTAGTGGGAGTATTTCTAGATAGGTGTCACAAAATTACAGGAGGGCAAGAAAATTTATGGTATTAGATAAAAACTTGTAACAATGAACTATGGATTCTAAACTAGATAAGGATGGAAGTAAAGCAAATAGAGCTATTGGTTCTGAAAATATAAGAAGAGCATTAACATTGTATTTCCAGGTAATTTTGATGAAAGGGAACTGATTAATAATCAAGTTGAATGGGAAATTTTTTTCAGTTAATTAGCACTAAAGTTGATTTAGTGAAGTTCAGTTGATTTGTAAAGTTTGTGTTTGTCCATTTTCTTGTCTGACTTCTCACCGACTTTGTGGTGGAGGGTAGGTGAGTTATATGAAATACTGACAAGGTCCACATACCTGGTGACTTGGCATTGTGATGATGGGAGCTGGTCTATTTCATGACCAGTAATCCTCATAAAGGAAGTAAGATAGAAGATGCCAACTCTTATTCATAAGTTAAAACACCAGAATCATGAAGACCCTTTTCCATATCCTCTCCAGTCCACTATATCATATCCCTTAAGGTGAAATATAAATGTCTGACTTCTGAGTCCTTTTCCTTCTCCTGAATTCTCTAGAGAGAACCATTTTTCAACTGAGTCTCTGCATCAATAATGTTGAGGAGGAAAGAAAATGTTCAGATTTCTTATGCACTATCTCAAATGGCTGAAGAAAAAAAGAAACTTAAAAATGCATCTTTGACCATACCTGCCTTGATAGCATCCAAGGATAAAGTCCTTGGATATGATGAATGCTCAATAAAAATTTCTTAAATTTCATTGCAGATTATATTGACAACCGAGCTCTACCCCTTCCCACCACTTAACCACTTTCCAGCTACTCTTAGTCTCTCTTTTTTTTGTTCTCTTGGCTTCTAGTAAAACTCTAAAAGCCTCAAGAATCTGCTACTTTACATGTGTACTGAAATCTCAGGTTACCCTAAATTATTATAGGCTGTAATTATGTGATAGTGTATTACAATTTCTTGGAGGTATTTTTATTTAAAAAAGTAAATAGAGGAAGAAAAGAAGGAAAGAAAGAAAGAAGGGAGGAGTTAGTGGAGGGAAAAAGAAAAATATAGCAGTGTGACCCTAAAGCCATGTATTACAAAGTTAGTGGAAATGGAGTTTCTTGAAATATTAAGAAATTAAATGACATATGAAATAAACATCTGCAATAAATAAAGTTGAAATAATGATCTCATCAAGTAAAATAATATGCCCAAGATCATGCAGAGGACAAAACTGTATCTTGTTTTCACATTTTCTTCTTTTTTTTTAAAAAAAAAGATTTATTTACTTATTCGTACAGAACTGGGGTACAGGCCAGAGATGCAGAGGGTGAGAGGATTCACCAGAGACAGAGTGGGGAGCAGAACAGGCAGACTGTTGAAGTACACTGCTGAGGGGAGCAGCGGGCGGGTCAGGAGAGGTCTGCTAAGCCATGTGGATCACCTCCAGGGAAGGCGGGGATCGAACTCATGAGAAAGTGACTTAAGCTTCTTAGTGCTGTGCTTTAACCCGCTGCACCACCAGGGAGGGCCCTCTCACATTTTTTTTTACAGCTGAATATAGCTCGTCCAACCCCTTGTTTGGTGTAACAAGTGCGTATATTTGAAGCAAAGCTTTTGATTAATAACTCCTCCATAGGTAGGAATCAGACAAGATTGCAGAGATCACCAATTGAAACAAATCAAGTGCTTGATGGGTGTAAGTTTTCATCATCATCACTGACATTTAAACATGGCAAGATATTGATGTAGGTTTATTGTATTACCTCCTTGTACAAAACTTTGTAGTAAATTTTTTTTTTTAATAATACCCTCATCCTGCAAATAAAGAACTTGAGACAAACAGGTTATGGCTAGTAACTGATCCAAATTTAGGGAATCTTATACCAGAATGTGTACCCATAATTAATAAAGTACACCATTTCCTTGGAAAAACTGTCAAATAGCTATAATAGTCCTTGTAAAACACATACATTTGACAGAGTGTCCTAAATAGAGATTTGACTTCTATGCCATGTCACAAAATTGTTAACCTGAGTCACCTTAATAAAGACTTGCAAATAATTCTTAGGTAAGAAAGAAGTAGACTTATAACTTAGTCTATGCTTTTACCAGTGACAAAGCTATCAAAGTAGAATCCTCAAGTACTTGCAATAGGGGAGAAACAAAGTGCTAACAGAGATGGTGTAAACATAAGCCCATATTCAGCAGTGTTCTGTGAACTAATGATCCTGAAGAAGATGGATGATATTAAGAGAGGAGGTGGTGAGCAGGAAGATAACTCAAGATCCCACAATCAGAACTTCATGACTGTGTATGTGTCAAGAAAAAAAAGATGAGGAAAAGAAGCACTGTGATTGATGATTATGGGAGAAAGACAATCTTGAACACTCTTCAGCACTGCACCTTCTTCATCCACTTTCTTTACCTGTTCAGTAAAAGTCCCTTGATTTTCCTCATCTTCAACCACAATTAATCACACAGACAAGGGGAATAATCTATGTAACTTGTTAGCAGAAAGTAAAGGAGGATAAGCTGAGTCTGAATTTCCCAAGATCCCAGATAAGGTCAATCTCATAGATATATATCATTGATAGCAATTAGTGCTAGTTAAAATTAAAGCTTTGCCTAAGACCCTATGAACTAAAGTTTTTTTAATTTGGTTTCTTCTAAAGAGGCTCAGAAGTCTCAGAAAGACAGCGTCAGAAACTCTGCAGAGGCTGTAGAGTTGAATAGTAATATATGTAATTTGTAGAAGTATGTAATTACTGAGTGGGGGAGAAATAAGTTTTGTTGTTTTTTTTTTAATCAGAAGGGTTTGGGAGAATTTTATGAAAATATTATGATAGTTTATTATAATAGTTCCACTAGCTATGTTTGCCAAAATTCTAATACTTAGGTAGAACTAAAGGATTTCCCTGGATCCTGCAGGTTTTACTAGTTTAACTGACTTGACACTTTTGAGAAGTTTGACATGTTATGGTCCCAATCAAAGCTACTCCAGCACTATAGCGTGGAGAGAGACACAGTTATAGCTGTGGCAAGTTCGATTATGGAAAAGTTCACAACAGTCATTCTCCTTCCTCCACAAACAGCCAAATCCCATCTCATCTTGCCTGGCAGTTGTCTGCTGTTCAGTGACTAAGTTCTAGTCAACGATGTAACGATGTATTTGCTTATTTCACGTGTTGTGCTTTTCTTTTCTGTTGCTATTGTTGAAATGTGATTCAAATTTTATCCCTATCTTGAACTAGAAAGTGATTACTACATTTTATATATGTAAATATGCATTATTCTATATATAATTATGAAATTTTTATCTGTGAAGAGAATTAAGAAGATATAAAATATATCCTCAAAAGAAAAGATTGCCAATACTTGAGCAATGTATTTCTAGACATCTTTTCATGAAGGGAGAGAGAAAGATGTTCTTCTGTACTTGCTTTCTCTGATTTCTCCATTGCTCAGTAACCCTTGTAGCAAGGGTCTGTTACGAGGTAAGATGACCGTTTTAAGAGAAAAGGTCCAGTCAATTTGGCAGTTCTCCCAACTCTAAGTTTTGGCTGTTATTTGCCTCCAAATGTTGCTATCTACACTTTCTTCTTTTTTACCCCAATTTTTTAACATAGTGGAGGAAGATTTAGTATTTTTATTCCATCTTTCTCATATTCTTGCTCCCCTAACCTTAACATTTATATTACAATATCTTGCTAAATCTCAATTCAGTTTTTACCTATGTCAATAAAAATATTTTTGTGAGTGATCCATCTAGTTATATTACATAGTGATTATGCTGTTTCTTGTGTTGTAATTATTTTTCTGGGAGTAAATAATTTTCTAATATATGCTTATTATATATGCTATTAAAATATATTAAATATACAACAATAAAATATTGAAATCAAATAATTATGACATTAAGATATATAATATATAAAATATCATAAGTAAGATATAACATGTAACTTAACATCATCAGTTAACCATATTAAGATATATAATATATAACATATAACACATCTATATTGTTCTCTTAAAATTATTTTGCTGTGATAAACTACATTAGATAATCTACCAGTTTCTTTTTCCTGCAAGCTTCTGATGCTGTAACTCCTCCCTCAAATAGAAACACACCGTACAGAATAATTTGTTGCTTGAGTACAGAAGGTTAATACAACCCCCCAATTTAAAGCACTCTAAGGGAGAACCCCGACCTTGACAGTGTTGTGATAATATCTGTGAATAGAAAGCTTAGCTTATAAGACTTTGAAATTGGGGTTTCAAATGGCTAATGTGAGGAATTTAAAAGAATTATACAATACTAGCAAGAACATAAGCCAGACTATGCAGTTTGCATACAGTGCTTTTGAAATGTGTCTTGGTAAGTATTTTATTGGTTAATAAATAAGTAGTTCTGCATTTTTTTTAATTAAACAGATATTTACCCTAATGAAAACATTATTTGTGTAGACAAATTGGTTCCCAGAAATTTCCAGAAGTAGTGACATTATTTCTTAGGTTTTTGTCTTGTTTACCTGAGCAAAAGAATAAAGTTATTTTGACAAAGAGGATCTCAATTCTTAGTCCTAGTAATTAAGTTAGGTGGATATATTTTCTCCCTTCTTCCCTCCATCTCCTCTTTGCTGTCTGTTTCTTTTTTCTTCTTTCTTCCTTTCTAATACACTCCACCCCTATATTTTATTTCATTTCCATCCTAGCGTCCTCTTTCTACTTTCTCCCATCTGGATTGATTTTTCTCTATGCTTACAACATAGTGAGGTTCTGGGAATTCCCTTTGTTACTCTTGGGTTGTTGACTCCTATTTTTCCTGGGGCTTTTAAGTCATTTTTGTTGAGGACATTCTCGAGCAACTTCCTGACAGGGGCAAAAAAAGCAAATTCCTATCTCATGGTAGTTTTTGTTTGCTAGGTCAACTGGGTATATAACTCTATAGTAAAGCCATAGCCTTCAGAATCTTTAAGTCTGTTTTGCTGATGCCGGGATCCTAGTACTTGTTTTGAAGGTTACAGTGCTCTCTGGCTTATCTCTTTATAACAATGAGCTCTAGAAAATAGGCCTCTAGTTACTCAATATTTTGGGCAATTAGTTGACCTTTCAGACTCTGACCATTCAGTTCTTCAAAATATTCTTACAGCTTTTCAGTATAATTTTTTTTATTTGAGAATTTTAGGTTATGAAAACTTTTCCAGAAATTTACTTATTATATTGAATTTTTAAACAAATGATGTACATGTCTCTATTTGTTCTATTGTTCTTCCTTTGTGTTTATTTGTAATTTCTATTAAGTTCTTAATTTCATGCTTTTTCTTGCCTTAGAAATATAAAAATATTTTTTTTGCCAACGTTTAAGTAGACTAAGTTTATTTTTTCCAACAGTTGTTTTTTAGTAATAGATTTAAAACCTTAAAGTTTCAGCTTGGCACAGAATTAGTAATTCGCCATAAATTTTCATAAGCTAGTCCCTACATTCTAAAGATTCTCTGAAGAGTTTGCAGTTGAAGACTTGACTTCTCCTTTCACCAAAGTGTAATTCAGAATAGTGTTTCTAATTTTAGATATCTGGAAAATTCTCTTTTCTTCTTTTGACATTTCACATTAACTTATACTTTGCAGAGACTGTGTTGCACAAATTTGTTTTGCATAATTTTTGCGTTTTATAATTTAATGAAATCTTTTTTTTTTTTTTATCTTATGTTTGGTGAACAACTTTAGATGGCTGACTCATTTCTAGCCCCTTCCCTTGCTACATTCCAGCTATGTGGACCAAATCACATGAGTCTTAAGTGGAAATCTGTTGTATTTTCTGGTAAGGATTTTGTTTTCTTGAAAAAAATTCTTTTCATTCTCATTTTTAATCTTGAATGGAGATGTCACATTGATACCAACAGTATCCATATTGAAACCCTGAAGGCAAGGCTAAGGGAATCACAAAATCTGGTTGCAAAATCATGTGTTTTAGTAAATTTTTCACCCATGTGCGGAAAGAAGAAAGTGAACACTACAAAGCATAAAAAACTCTTTGAACCTTATTGGTACATTTGAAGTTGTAATAGTTATATACTAATACAAACCTAGTATATTATAATTCCTATAAGGGTCCATAAACACTTTTTAAAGGCTACTGTTTGTAGTCATCAAAATATTCACATATCTATTAAGTAAGTCAATATTACAAATATATTTTTCAGCTATATCATTTCACTTAATCTCTGCAAAATGAACAAAAATCTTAACATCTGCCTGAAATATTTCACTTCCTACATATCTTCATACCCTTAATTTTTTTATATACATTCAATATGGTTAGTTGGCATGCTTTGACTTTATTGTGATTGTCATTTCTATGCTCTGTGGTTTTGCCATTTAATGTTTTATTATAAGATTTTATTGTTTTGATAGTAACTTTGTGAATTCCTTCATTCTATTTATTTCCTCAGCCTTACCTATCTCCTTTGTATGTATAGTTGCTGGTTAAATAATACAAGCACGTGGTAGCAAGTGTGCACACAAGGTTACTCAGTGAAAAGGAACCCCCTTGTGCCTCTGTCCCCACCTGGGTATCACACTCCTCAGCAGGCAGTCTCATTGACAGGATCTTGTAAAGCCTTCTAGAAATACTATCTAAATAGATAGGAAACTATATTATATTTATACATTTTTGATCAAAATGCTATCAAAATATACACACTGTTCTTTGCTTTCCTCTTCCTTCTATGTAAGTCTATTTCATTGTCCTGACTACCTACCTGTTCTTCGACTATACAAGCCTATACAGACTATACAAAATTGGAATTTGACTTTTAATTACAGAATGTATGCCAGACTTACAGTTTGGGTTTTGTTCAAAGTAACGGGAATCAGTGACTTTAAAGATAAGAAAATATGCCATATCACATTGGGGACCGAGGGAGTGGAATTAGTGGCTCTAGTATTTACGGGACCCAGAGCCTTCTACCTTCCACCATATTCTATCTCAGCAACAACTTCATCCTACACCTTCTCCCTAAAATTTCTAGATGGCCTGTAGCTTAGATTTTTAGATTCTGTTTTTTTTTTTTTAAGATTTATTTATTTATGCATACAGAACTGAGGTACAAGCCAAAGGTGCAGGGGTAGTGGGTAGTGAGAGGATTCACCAGAGACAGAGTGGGGAGCAGAACAGACAGATCTATGAAGTACACTGCTGAGGGAAGCAGCAGGTGGGTCAGGAGAGCCATGTGGATCACCTCCGGGCTGGGAATCGAATTCTCACTCAAGTGTCTATAGCTCACTTGTAGTGCTGCATCCTAACCTGTTGCACCACCAGGGAAGGCCTAGACTTTTTTTTTTTTTTATGTTTAACTTAAATCATGTGTTCATGCCTGAATTCATAACAGTCTGGAGGAATATTCTGCAATGCTGACTGACTTAAATTATCAACATTATCCTTAGGTCTTGGGAAATAAAACATAAATCTGAAAATTACCCAGATTCTCTTGGAAGGAGAAGATGAATAAATACTAAAAAGTCAGCCAAATGTTCACTCTATTTTCACAATCTAAAAGACTATGTTTTTGAATAAGATAGTATATTAATTCACATTAATCACATCTATTGTAAAAATTGACATATTTTGTTTCCATCTCACTTTCTGTTTTCATGCTTTCTAACTTAGTATTCTATCATTTAATTTATAAGAAATGATGACTTTTTATTTTTTTTATGAATTTGAAAGATGTATATATCATGTTATTCCTTTTATGTTTCCAATTGTCAATAGAAATAAACAGTACCTAACATTCATTCCATAAATATTATATAAAAAAGTCTTTTATATAAAGAAATGAGCATGCTTTCATTTTCTCCTACTGTACCAACTTTTCATTTTCCCACAAATTGGAACTTTACTCACATTATTATTGTTTTTTTTTAATATTATATATATATGTTACATGTGAATATTTTTCTATTTGCCTCCCCTATTGTTGCACAAATAAAAATATGTATGATTAATGTATGCTTAATTTTGATTCTGAGCACTGTTCTTTAGTGTCATGAATTTCCCATTTGCGAGTTAACCTTGATTGACTATGTGTCCTGAAGCTTTCGTTTTTCTTGAAGAATAAATATTGTGTTCAAATAATGTAATGTCAGTTGGCTTGAATTTGTTTGCTTTTTAGTGTGGGTTTAGAAAATGGGCTCTTGAATCATTAACCAAAGATGAAAAGAAGCAAGGACCGTGGGAAATATTTCCCGGTAGCTAAGAAAATAGCAACTCGCTGTTCCATAGCCCAGTGAAGTAGCCTCTGGTGTCCACAGTCATGGAGCACACTACAGTAGCTAGTGTTGCTATGTGCCTCCTGCCTGGTCAATAATCCTACGTCTCAGCATTCCCAGGGCCTCCATGAGTGACTTACTATCTTCCTGATGTTATGTCTTGCTTAAATCATTCAATATTAGTTCTGATAAAACCAAACCTTCCTAGACTGCTCCCTGCACGGACAAGAGCTTCCAACAGTGTTTTTCCTGTTTGCTTTGTCCTTTCTGTGAACCACATTTTCTGTGCTGCTCTTCTGCACGGGAAATAAACATCTAACATGCATTTCCCCCAATGGTCCAATAGCCACTTCTCATCCCTGGCCTTAGGCTCTTTAAATCAAAAAGTTAAGGGGAATTTTCTTTTTAAGTCTGTTCTACATGCTTCTATTGGCATTTATTTTTACTAGTAGTCAGCCTTCACTATACTACCCCAGTTTCTTCCCATCAGCACTCTAGCTAGACATTTTTCAGATTCTGACATCCTTTATTAGTACAACACCAATGTCAGTTTTTTTCTCCTTCCTGCCTTTTATTCCACTGACTATCTTATTGTTGATCCAAAAATTGACAGTTCATCTTACTATATCATCAGACTCTACTAGCCAACCATGTAAGTGAGCTACATACAGTAAAATAAAAAGATGTTCCAGTTGTAATAACACCAAGCTAATAGAAGTTCATACATCACTTTAGCTCTTAATGACTTTCAGAGAACAAACTTACCCAACCTTTGCACAGTAGCTCCCCCTTATCACCTTTCAGTTTTCGTGGTTTCAGTTACCCACGGTCAACCAAGGTCTGGAAATAATATGTATAGAAGATATTTGAGAGAGAAAGAGCACAGTCACATAACCCTTATTATAGAATATCATTACAATGGTGTCAGTTTACTTGTAGTATTGGTGTTCATCTCTTATTGTGCCTAATTTATAAATTAAACATCATAGATTTGTAGTTTCAGTGAGAAACATAGTATATGCAGAGTTCAGTACTCTGTGGTTTAGGCATTCCCTGGGGATCTGGGAACATATGTCTGTTGGGCTCTCCCTGGTGGCACAGTGGTTTGGAACACAAGACTGCAAGCTAGCTGTGGCCACTTCGATGTCAGTTTGATCCCTGCCACTGAGGTGACCCACATGGCATAGCAGACCTCTTTTGTCTTCCACGTTGCTCCCCTCAGCAGTGCACTTTGTCGATCTGCCTGTTCTGTTCCCCACTATTTCTTTGCCGCCCCCGTACCTCTGGCCTATATCCCATTTCTGTAGGTAAAAATAAATAAATCTTTGAAACTAAACTAAAAATGTTCGTGTGGTACTCTCCCTTGTTATAGTCTCATCCATTCCATTTATTTGTATCTAACAGCCTTCTTTATTTATAGATGAGGTTTTCCATACTTCTGGAAATCTAGAAATATTTGGGAGTTAGAAAGTAATCTTTCATTACCTTAGGTCATTTTCATTAATTCAATAATAATTAAATTCTTATTTTAATACAAGCTCAATGCCTCCTTTTTCTCAATGCTTGATTTTCTTAAACTGTTGGCTGATTAACAGGTATGTGCTTTCAAAATTATTGTCTTTTATTCATTACTGACTTATTTCTGTAATTAGTTAAAATCTCAAAGTTCTCTTTTAATGGCAAAACTAAAAAAATGCAAGACTTTCTTGTATATCAAGAAAGTGAGAAAATAAGGAAGATAAGCAGAAAAAAATAAGGTAAAAATCAAAAGTCAATTATTTCTGTAAATCTAAACATAAGGGATTTTTTAAATTTTGACAACACGACTTCATAGCTTATTCCCATAATTCATGTAGGTATGTATGAAAATGCTGAGAAATTTGAGAAATTTCCTTTTAAGTTTTCCCACAAATCCTGGAGTACAAGAAGATTCAGAACTGACTCTGTATGTTCTTTGAGAAGGGCCTATTGCAAAGGACCTTTCCAATAGGACTTATTTAAAACTCATTGATGTCCTCTTGCTTACCAGACCCAGCCCTTCCAAGTTTCTATCCCTGGCCTAGTAAGTGATTAGTTGACTGCTTGTTGCCACTCACCAATTAGAATAAAATGCTTCAAACCAAATTTTGATTAAGATTACCTTCTCCCAAGACCCTAAAATTTGACTTTCCTCAGCCTGACCCAACAGAGAACCCTCCCAGATAATAGACTAGCCAAGGGGAAAGCACTCAGGATCTACTGTCCTGACCATGCCACACTTTCACCTAGCCTTCCTAGTCTCTCAAAAATGCCCTAAGGTGTTTGTATACCTTATTACAGCATTTTTTTTTTTTTACTGAAGTAATCTCTCCTTCTGCATTAATCTATTCCCCCTCTGTCCTATTTGCAAGAGCATTTCTGAATAAAGTCCTTCCTTTCTGAGTGTATATTTACTTATTTTTAAATTTTAAAATGTAAAAGTTTCTTCTCTTCTAAGTTCTTTGATCTAATAATTAGACAAAAGACAAATTAACAAAGAAAAACAAATATGACTTCATATGTCTGTGAGCCCTGTGAAAAATATGAGACTCAAAGACATGACCAAAGTGTGAAGTTTTTATATTTTGTAGGCAAAGAAACAAATATGTGAAGAATTGCCTGGACAGAGGGGCTTGCATTGGGGGGTGGTAAATTGGTGAAAAAGTAATAAGCTTTGTTTATGCATCTTTCTGGGACCTAAATTCCCTGTCTGTGATAAGGATGCTCCTGTTAATCCCTTTACAAGGAGGATGCTTTTCACACGGAAGATTTTTTTCTTGATTTCAGGAAGCCAAAAGCAGCTCAGTGTCATTCTTGTACTGGCTGTTTCTTAAATGCCTTTAATTCAAAACAATCCACATGCCCAAACAGTATTTTGGCCTGGTATGTTATGTCTCATTCAACAGCATATACTATAAAACACCTCTATATTAAAAGCTAAACTTTAATGAAACTTTGTTCACCTGGCCTCTAATCTCCAATGCAGTGACAAGGGAGGAAGATGGAAATGTGAGGCACAGGGGTAAAAGGTCAGACCCAGTTTAGAAGTATGAAGGTAATGGAGGGCCTGAAAGATCATGAACCTTGTAAGTACTGAATTAAGTATGTACCAGTTGATCTGGACATTCCTCATATTAACCTGATGACCCACCCTGGAAATTGACCTCTAGTCAGTCAGTCTGTCAATTTGACCTCCAGTGATTCAGAGGATCCAGAATTGACAGTGATATTTTAAATGGAAAAGATAACAGCCACCGGATGGCACCAAACGCTAGAAAGGAGCAAATTGCACAACTCTGGTACTGCAGCTTTTCCATTGCAGAGACTCACACATATATTTTCATTAATCTCTCAATGATGCTGCCCTGCATTTTAATTTTCAGGCTCCTCGTATCATGTTATGGCCTTCATAAATTACATTTATTAAGTTGCTCCTTAACGGGAAATCCAAATAAACACAAATAGGGTATCTCTTCTCAAGGAGTTTGTATTAACTGGGTAAGGCATGACCCATTTAAAAAAAAAAAGTGGGAAAAAAAGGTAAATGATGTATTTAGGAATCTCTAATTGAAATTTGGCTCAGATATTTTTTTGAAGTGCTGATTGTTAGAAGCTGGAGGTGTGAAAAGTAATTAAAAGTGAATTACAATGCTTTCTGACTTTTTTTCTCTAGAAGTAGAGTCTAGTAGTCTTTTAGGAATTCCTTTCTTTTACAACAATCATTTCCATTGTTTTCGTAATGCAAATATGATTCAAAGGGACTACATACAGAAAAGGATGTTTGAGAAATTGGAGCTCAAAGAAGTAAAGTTCTATGAGGAATAAGAATATAAAGGGTTGTCTTTGCTACAGTTTAAGGCACATACTTAAATGAGCTGTTTATAAAAACTTCTAAACTTTTTAACAGACTCTGAGAAATATACTTTATGTGTGACCCAGTACACAAACACTAACATGTTCTACAGAACAGTTGCGTTAATCACACATAGGTGTTTGAGAATTTATATCTGTGTTTGGTTTTATTTTTAAAAATGTCTATGGTGATCCATTGACATCAAGTGTATGTCTGGATTGCAAAGGGCTTCAGAACACAGTACCCCAAAATATACCACTTGCCAGAGAAGGTTTTTGGGAAAGAATTTGCCAAAGCATTGCTTGTATAAGGATTATTTTAAACTAAAGTTAAGAAATAGTAAAGGATCACACTCAGTCGATCATTTCTGCCTAAAAGAAGGCAAACACTTTTTTTTTTTTTTGCAAAGGAAATTTCCATTTTAACACCTGAGACTGCTTAACAAACTGTACTGAGCAAGCTTATTTACCATACATTTCTTAGTGATTTTCCCACTACTTAATGGTCTTCTGGTTCCAGAATTTCATTTAAGATCATACAGGCTGTATGACTAGCAGCCTGAACTCCAAATTCCAATTTCCCTTTATCTAGTCTCTCTCTCTCTCTCTTTTTTTTTTTATCTTATCACCCTTTGATAAGCTGATATGTAATCCCCTTGTTTAATTTCCTCTTTAGGGTTTTCTGATAGAACTCCCCCACCCCCTTTCTCCTGTTAATCTGTCTTCCTCTGTTTAATTCACAGGCCCCAGTTACTAACCTAAGAGGGTAGAGGAAGACGTTTTTCTTCTACAATTTCAATCTATGATTTCAAAACAACCATCTTAGAAAAAAAAAGTTCCATTTCTGTGTATGCCTATAGAGTACAATTTATTTCACATCCTTGTGGGGATGTGAGGGTTCTCGTTCAAGGGGTTTCCTCTGGGGGATTTGGAAATGACTCAGAGGCTACAGGAGGTGCAAGCAGGCAAAAGCTTCACCTCAAATGCAATGTGCCCATAAATGGGTACTTACCCAGACTCATGACGTTCCACTTGGACTGTACCGCTGGCGTTATTAGAGGCAATCCAGAACATACTGACCATTGACCGACTTATAGTGATTAAATTGTTCCTCTAGGATCTATGAGAAATTCTACGGCTGTGGAAAGTATAGATCCCAGATCAGAAACAATGACTAAGAGGGAGGCATTAAAATCATATCCAACCGTCACCAGCAGAAACAGTGGAGTGTGGGTAACTCTCTTTTGAGTTTGTTTTTACAGAAAAACAGGTGTGAGGTCAGGCTGCTAGTCATACAGCCTGTATGACCGGAACTGACCTTAAAGGAAATGCTGGAACCAAGAGACCATGATAAGCAAACAGAAAGCTAGAAAATAACCCACCTGGCCCATACTCGCAAGTAGGGGTCTATTAACCGGGAAGAGCCACGTGGATTGCATTTAGAAGTGAATCCACCAAGAAAACCCAGTCGTTTGAAAAGGACTTTTTTCCATACGGGCCAGTTTGTAACTGTTTTGCAACCATCTCAGGCTGGGTAATTTCATTGTCAGTTCCCAGGCAGACAGGTAAAGGGTCTTGGAGCCCTCAGTGATTTTTTTTTTTTTTTTTTTTTTAAGGAAACAGTCCTTCAAGCATTGTGAAGCATTTTCTGTTTTTTTTTTTTTTATTTTAATAAAGATCTATTCAGACAAAACTGGGATACAAGCCAGAGGTGCAGGGGCAGTGAGAGGCTTCACTAGGCAGTACTGGCAGGTGGAAGTACACTGTTGAGGGGAGCAGCGGGTGGGACAGGAGAGGTCTGCCCTCCTGGGGTGTGGATGGAACTTCCACTGAAGCGGCTGTGGCCAGTTTGCAGTGCTGCATCCTAACCCGGTGCACCACCAGGGAGGGCCCACCAGGTGGATTCAAGTGTTCTTTAATTGGTGGGTTTTATAGTTCTTTAATACTGAACAGAGAAACCAGTTGGCAGGGAGAGAGTTTGAGCCTCCCACCTCCCATGAATCCCCAGGTTCTCTCCCTCTCTCCTCGCGTCAACAACAGTCCTCTCTAGTCTTTTTCTCCCCCCTTTCCAGGTGCAGGTATGTGTTTACACACATACACGCCCATGCTTTTTGAACCCAGGTGCCCGTGATCATGGAAGGCATGCGAGACTGCAGCTGCCGGCCATAGAGGCTAGTGGTGGGAAGGTGGGAAAAGCCTGATTTTTTAATTTATTCTACACCATCTAATGGACATAGGCCAAGTTGACCTTCCTTTGCCTGCTCCTTTGCCAGTCAAATTTAACTCCTATTCTCAATCCTGCTTCCCCCCAAATCAACACAGACCCTTTCCTTTGCTGGGCAGTAAGATAAATTTGAACTAAAACGCCAATGTTGAAATTGGAAAGGAGACCCTTTGTGTTTCCAAATGCTGGTAAAAAACATTTCATATTTTGCTGAGTCCCTCCTCTTGGTATAAACATTGACTAGAAAGAATGTAGAAAATCTATGAGGATGTTATAAAGAATTAGAGGAAATAGGCCGTGTACACACAACCCTTTTATAATGCACAACTCCATGGCCATGGTGAACGTCTGGTCTCAGAATATTGCCGTTCTAGGGACATTGTCAGCCTTCTGTTGCTGTTACACTTTCCTTCTTATACACCTGAAATTTCTAGAAAATTAAGATTTTCAACCTGATGTTAGTGTTACAATTATAAATTATTGCAATTGTCTCTTTTCTGCTTGAATGGGCAAGGGAGCCCACAGTAGTGTCTTACTAGTTGTGGCTTGGTGACATACTGCAAACTCACAAAGGTGATGGGAGGTGAAGAACAGGTCTAATGAAGGCCAGCCCACTGACATAGGCAGAGTCAGGAAAATGTGACTAGTGTTCAAAAAGAGAGCTTTCCGGGTCTTATTCTTTAGCACAGAGGGAATCTGTTTTACATCTTAGACAATGGGTTTCTCTACTAAAAGGCAGGGTGCTTGAATCATTCTAATTTATACAAAAAATAATAATGTTACAAGATTTATACTTATGAGCTGGTAAAAAAGGACTGAACTATCTTTCTTTCCTTGGCATCAATAAATAGCAAAGGTATTTCTCTGACAGTGTAAAGGAACATGAAGGGACCATTTGGTCTCCCAAACTTGAAGTCTGCAGCAGACAGATTTTTGATAAGGGAATAGAGAATGGCTTCACTGATGAACTTGAATCAGAGACAATGCAAGAGGTAAGGTCACAGGTCAACTAATGTGACTGTAGAAATTCACCAATGCAAGCTTCATACACTTGTCATGCACTTAGAAGATCACTATTTTCATTAGTGCTGGATCAGTGCTGCAGGCCAAAACAATACCACAGACAATAGAAAATCTTTCTGTGTTTTAGGTTCAGGTACTGAACTTTGAAAGTAGAATCAAATCTCTAATAGATAAGTTTCCAATTTAAACATTTGCAGTTTCAATTCACAATGGGTAACTAATTGAACACAAGGGGGGGAATTCAAGGCTCATTTCTGCTAACACTCCTAAATACAAAGTAAAGGGGAAATATCAAAAGATCTGCTTAAGATTTTTCGTACTGTTCTTTCTAGTAATGTGATCTAGATTATTTGGACTAGCTTTCCGACTGAGAACAACTACATGACAGGCTTAAAAATTATTAGTGTTAAAAGCATTGAAGATGTGAGAGGTAGAAAAGAACTTTCAGGATGAAATAAAAGGGAGAGAAGGAATCTGAGACCAAAGAGCGCACCGAAGCCATTACAGCTGTGGGCACATTTGCTTACTCAAGAACATCTGAAACTCCTGATAGTCCCATAACCCATGGGGAGAAAGAAAACCAAAGCCCAGGAATATCCTATTAAGGAGACTAAGAGATGCTTGTTATGCATATACATTTAACTGGACCCCCAAAGGACCTACTTCTTAAAAAACACACTAAAAATAAACCCACGTCTATGTTTAAATTCTATGGGCTTTCTAAGAAAGCCGCCTTCACATTTGTAGGGAATAATGTCCCTGAGGAGCTGCATAAAAAGCTGACCCTTTTCTAGGTTTGAAGAAAAATTATATCAGCTGAGTGGCCAAAAATAACAAAGCAAAATAAATACAACAAAACCGAAAACCTTTAAATCATGTACTTAAAGTGATTGAGCCCAGTTCCCTCAGGTCCCCCCTGTAGAATACACTATCATTCTTTATCTTAGACTGCCAAGAACACTTGCAAATAAAATTTCAAAATAACATAACCAAGCCCACAAGGAAAAAGAAACCATAAGCAAGAGCAACACAAACAAATACATAAACATATCTACAAACACTTCTTTTAGCAGAATAATCAGCCATAGCTCATAAAACAGATCATAGAAATAGATTGTACTATGTTGAAAAAAAATAGACAAACTTGCAAATAAGATAATAAAGCACAAATGACATAGAAAATAAACAAGGCAGAGTAGGGAAGTGAACATATGAACACAAAGAAAAGAAGTAAAGCAGTACAGTGGATAGTGAGAAAATATCCATTCAATTGCTTTCCTGAAGGTAAAGGGAGCAAAAGGCGGAGACAATAAGATGATGGAGTAATTTTAAGACATAATAAAAGGCATTCAATAATGTCAATGAATCTCCAGGGCATAATTATTTTTAAAATGATTTAACATCTAAAGACAATATAATAAAAGTATAGAACACCAACAACAAGGTTTTAAACACAGCCAAAGAAACAAGACTGCCTTCAAAACAACAGTTAAATTTATCACTGGTTTCTCAACAGCAGCAATGGGGAGATAGTGAAGTGAAATCTTCAATGAGTAAAAAAGAAGAAAAAAAGCTACCCGTGTAAATAGTTATCATAAAAATAAAATAACTATCAGGCAAAGAAAATGCCATTGAGTGAAGAAGCTCAGCAAGAAAAGGCCTGCAGACTTGTGCCTAATTTAAAAATAAAGAATTATTGGAACACAGACATGCGCACCCCCACCTATATATTGTTTATGCTTTGATTTTTCACGATATCATGGCAGAGTTGATTAAAAGAACTATGACAGAGACACCTGGCTCTCAAGCCTAATATTTAGAAATCTTGTCCTTTAAGGAAAACAGACAAACTAAATGTGTTACAATGACTCACACAAACATATGAATGTACAAAAAATGCAAGTTCAGGGTAAGTACAACCCTTGACTCTCATGAGATTATGATGACAATTTAGGGTAACAGGAGTCCCTGGGACTCTGTGCCCCACTGTCTTCCTGTTTCTGTGCCAACACCCACTTCCCCAGGTAGTGCTTGGCTTCCTGCAGCCTGGCTGCTAGGTTGCTGGGTACATGGACATGTAGCCCACGCACAGGGAGTGTTGAGTTGGAAACACGTTGTAGGACCTCTCAGAACTTTCTGAAACACAAAGCAATGCCTCCAGGATGGGGATTTTAACAAAGTCAAGGAAGAGGCTTCTCTCAGACTCAAATCCTTTGAGAGTTAAAACTGAATAGTACTGAATAATGGTTAAAAGTAAATCTCCCTGGAGTTAAAACCAGAGAAGACTATCAATTGTTAGGGAACTCCTGCTGCAGTCCAAGGGCCATTTTTACAGCAGAAAATACAGTCAGAAGGAATCAGCTGGAAGGAAAAGGTACAGCATTTAATAAAATTACCAGGAAATTTTTCAATTGAAGAAGGTATCAAAACTGCTTTCACCAGAAAGTATGGGGTCCAGCTTTCAGTGGGCCTAAGTGTGAAGTGATTGCAATTGAATGACTTTGTAGACTATCAACTCTTCTTTTCTTAAAAGAAGTCCTGATGTCAAGGAAGGATATAATTTTTATCCATCTAAGTAAAGGTGTTATTCATGGTTGATGCTAGCAATAATCCATAGTGGCCTGAGGAACAGCCAGTTACTATAATTACTGCAAATTTTTGTTATGCTGGATTTGTTAGAGGTAGAACTGAAGTAGACATCTTAAGTTATGTTGTATTAGGCAAGAGATCAGGGCCAGAGATTCTTGGGAAGTACTATGACACTGAGCAATAAATCAGGTGGAGAACAATTAAATCATTATAAAGTAGAAAACAGCATTTTCTCCACTGGAGATATGAGGTGAGGTCACCCATGTACACTCTGGTAGTGACTGTCCCAAGCTCTAAGAAGGAACCTGACCCCAATACTACTTCAAATGAGATAAAGTTTTTACCACTAACAAACCCTTAGTTTAGTGACCCTCTAGGTTATTGATGTGGAATCCATCAAGAAGTCACATGAACAAGGGCATCACAAGTTCAAAAGATGGAATGACCTCGTGGACTGAAGAGAAAGAGAGGACCCCAGACATTTCAGTGTGCTGGGTTAGATTTGCTTACATAGACCCTCCCCTGTTTCTCATGGGGCAGCACATAGGACATGTCCCTGATGCCTACTCCCCTATGCTTACTTGCATAAGCTTTAGACCTTCTTGCTTGGGACCTGCAGGATTAAAGTCTTCATTATTTCTATGTCTTAGAGAAGTCAAGAACCCAGGATCTGGTAACATTACTATAAAGACTATTTTTAAATATTAGAGAAATTATTTTTGCTACAGTTATACTTACTGGTTGAAAAGAAGATTGAATTTGGTGTTGATGTACTCATCAAAGAAGTTGTTTTTACTGATAATGATTCCTGGAGAATCTGGCCATCAAGAGATGCAAGTCAACAGAAAGACAATCACATTGTGACTTCATTGAAATAATGCTTAAAGACCTCTACACAGTGGAGGAAAATTTTTGGATGGGTTGCAAAATAAATAAATAAATAAATAAATAAAAAACTTTAAAGAAAGAAATTATATCAGATTGGCCCTCCATGGTGGCACATTGGATTAAAGCTCAGCACTATGAAGCTCTCTGCAGTCAATCAGTATGAGTTTGACCACAGCCAAGGAGCTGACCCACATGGCACGGCAGACCTCTCCTGTCTCACCCGTTGCTCCCCTTAGCAGTGTATTTCAGTCAATCTGCCTGTTCTGCTCCTCACTCTGTCCTCTCACTCCCCCACCACTGGCCTGTACCCCAGTTCTTGCATGCAAAATAAATCTTGAAAAAAAGAGAAATATACCAGCTTAACTATTCTCACTGGCATACTGGAACTCCCTGCCCTCAAGCTCATCCACACATTACTTTTTGTTGGGGAAACCTGAAATTCATGTCTCCTCCTTTTCCCTATTGGCAGAAAAATCCTTGCATTTCTGCTCACCTATCTACTTCTTTTTATGTTCCATTAGCACAGATCCCATTAGCAGAGTACAAAGTTGGAACTCCATGAGACATTAAAGTGTTCCCTTTATGACTGTCAGCATTATTATTATTATTATTATTATTATTATTATAATTCTATGGAAACTGGAGGAGGTTAGTTGGTATCCAAGAATCACAACCATCTTTTAGAACATAATTTCCATGGGAACATTCATTTTGAATTCCAGGCAATGAACACAGATATATACATCATCTCTGATTTTGCCTCATTATGCCTTAAAATTCTCATTACACACAAAGTATTTTTTGAAAATGCCCAATACACATGAATTAAAATCCATTATATAAATTTCTAAAGTAGATCAAACTTTGCATGCATTATTATGTGAAGCTGACTACATAACTTGTAAAACTATATCGAAAATAATTCACAAAATCAAGGTGGTTATATCTAGTGTGAGGAAGGCTGTTGTAATCAGGATAGGACTTATGGTCTCATGTGTGAAAAAAATGTGTATTGATAAGAGGACTGTTTTATTTCTTGATTTGAGTGGTGGTTGCAAGTATGTCTGCTTTGTGATTATTTAAGTGCACATATATGCTATAGACTAAAATTTGTCTCCCCATTCCCTAATCCTTGCCAAATTCTCATTCTAAAACTCTTAAAACCTATTGTGACTTTATGGGGTGATGAAGTCTCTAAAGAGATAATTAGGGTTAAATGATGTCATCAGGTGGGGACCAAAGTTAGTAAGACTCGTCCTTCCTTATAAGATGAAGGGATACAGCATGTTCGCGTATAAAAGGCCATGTGAGAACTTGGTGGACATTTACAGGCCAAAGGGAGAACTCAACCCTGCTTGATCTTGAACTTCCAGAAGTAAAAGAAAATAAATTTCTGTTGTGTAAAACACCCAGTCTGTGATACTTTGCTATGGGAGCTCTACAAGACTAATACATGCACTTTCTATTTATGAGTCAAATTTTAGTTTTAAAAATAGAGATTTTTTTTCATTGTCCATGCATTTCATTGCAAAAGACAGCTGCATAGTGTCCTTTCCTAAATACGGTTTTATTAAATAGACAAATATTTACTATTAAGCATCAGAAACCCTCATGCTTGCTCCTGGGGCATGTCCTAGCAATTTGCTCCCATCACAAGTTTTTGTAAAATTTACTAACCTAATCTGACTGTAATCTGTTAATATTTATCCACCTTTCCTGTGTTTGTTGGATTATATTGGAGTTATTATGGCATTTTAAAGATCTGGTTAGTGACAGTCAAATGGGAGATAGGCATTTATGCTGGACTGAATGAATCATACTTTTGGGGAATCACTTACAGGGATAGGTAAGTTCTTGTCAGTCATCTACTGTAGTAGTTTGTATTCTGATATAAATATAGTATGGTAGTATGAAAGTGCCCACTGTGGAAGGAATGTGACTAGTGCAAAGGAAAAGTGGTATGTATAACCTGTGGGAGTAATTTTCATTCACTTCTGTATAAAATTATAAGCAGAAGATCCTGTTTCCAACAACTTGGGAAAAAAGTCATCTTATGTGGAGAATGCACCCCTAATATCTAATATGGAAGCACATGCAATGGTCGAGGGCATTAGCACCACGGTGGTCAGAGTGGTTTGGTGACTTAAATCTGAGGAGGTGTGAACTGGTACTACTGAATCTCATACCATGTTATAAACCAGTGTTACCTTACTACTAATAATAAAAAAGTATCATGAAAGAAATGGTGTAAAATGATTTATTAGATTTCGTATTTGTAAGGTTGAAATCTATAGCAGCACTACAAGTAGCAGCTACATTTATAACAACTCATATCAGAACAAAAATTGGGAGATTATAAAAAACACCTTTGCCATATGAAAAGGCAATCCAATGATGAGGCAAAAATTGTAGAATAATCATAAAGATATCAGACTTTTAATTATTGAACATTATTTTTTCTATATTTTGTAATCATTGTAACACACATGTAATTTGTTGTGCTTTCCCCTAATAATTCTAGATAACATTTTTTGCACCAAACTTTTCATTTCCTACTGTTGTTTTTACATAAATATATCTAGATATACTCTAATCTAAGCCATCATTAGATACTTGTCTGCTGATTTTTCCTTCCTTCTTTGATGGTTCTTCTGTTCGTGAAGATATACCATTTTTCTGTACATCTATCTTGTTATATTTTTGTACAGTAATCCTATTTGTGAAATTACTGTTACACATTGATTGGGCTCACATTAGTTAGCATGGAAAGAACCATTTTCCACACATTTAGTTTTGAGGATATGACCTTCAGTTATGTCTCCTATAGCAAAGCAGTTTTAAATTCTTACAAATATCAACCTCTTAAGTCTTTGACTTCACACTAGTTTTTAATTAATTTCCTGTCTTTCTATTTTATAGAAAAAAAATGGCCTGTATATTCTATTTTTATTGCTAATTTAGTTCACTTGCCACCTCAATCTAATCATCTAAACTCAACACTTCTTTAGTTATTTCTGCCTTTTTTCACCATTTTCTTTACAAATATTTTACTTTCCCAATAACTAACTTTCTTTAGTGACTTTAATCCTCATATTCCAGTTAAAACCCTTGAGGTGAAAGCAGGTAAAAAAAAAAGTCTCAATTTTGATCTGTCAATCAAGCACAGCTTAATCTACTTTTCTTTGCATGCTTGAAATAATTTCATGGAAGAGAAAGGAATTCTACCAGCTACTAGTTTTTCTTATTTGAAAATTACAGGAAGTCTTCAAGATTGCTTAGTAATGAAGTTAATCTACCATATACAGGCATTTAATCAAAATGTCACTAACTTGTATTTGCATTTCTTTATATAAAGATGTCTAAGCAGTCTGTGCCCAGCTCTGCGTTTAGAGTTATGATGAATACTAAAGAGATTAGAACATGATCGTTGCCTTCAGGAGGTAGTAGTTAAAAGGAAAGGTAGGTATGCATGTTGAAATTAAATCTGGTGAAAACTAGAGTGAAGGGAAGTTGGAAGGAGACACAAAGTGCAATAAATTAGGAACTTCTTATAAACAATTTCAGAGTAACAAACAAAATTGGAAAGAATTTTACAAATTTCAGCTAATACTATAAAAATACAATTTATTTGGATATCAAGCTGAAATGTAGCATGAACAACTATCCATCTTTCCAGGTCCAGTTTTAAAAGATGCCTAGAAGCCTTCCTAACACCTGGTCATAATGACTTACTTCATTATCTGCAGTTGTTAGCTCCCATTAATTCTTTTAAAACACAAATACAATTGTGTATTTCTTATCATAATACAGGACTGTCTTTTTCCAAATTGACTATGAATCAGAAAATGGCATGACTGATTTTCATCTCTGGATTCTATGCATGTATTCTAGTAGTAAACCAGCTAATGGGTAAATTGAAAATGCGCAATAAAATTCTTTTAGCTGCAAGTGACAAAAACCTGATATAAAAAGTTTAATCTAAAATTGAACGCATTGACTCATGTAAATGAGAAGTCTAAACAAGAGCCTGGCTTTATATACATCTTGATCAACATGCTCAAACAACATAATTTGTGTTCTCAGTCTTCCTTCCACTTTTGAATATACCTAGAAATGTGCATTCTTCATTGAAAGAGATATAGCCAATTGCTTTACAACTAATGAATCATGTCCATCTAAATATGTAAACTTTTTCTTTACAGTTCCATAAACTGTCTCATGAAAAGAATATGATTCACTCAGTTTAGTTCAATGGCCACTCTTGGTCCAGTCATAGTTTTGTGTGAATGAACCAGACAGCATGATTGAATATGGGTTGACTAGTGTTGGAACTTGTATTCACCAATAATGATAGAAAGCACAGGAGGGTTTCTAGAACTGAAAAATCTTCCTGGTCAGGGCATGGTCAGTTGGACAAAAAATGAAAACATCTACTACAGAAAGACAAAATAGACTAATTGATGTCAGCTACAAATAAAAAGCTTAGATGAGTACAGTAGACAGCAAAAATGCATTGACCTCTTAATGTTGGAAAGGACCTGTTGAAAATAAAGTGGAATAACAATCATAATGTTAATATGTGCACTATGAATTCCAATGAAGTAGAACCATGAACTATCAGGATAATAATCCAAAAATGAAGATCTGAGAGATTAGATTGTCCAGCAGCCAATGGAAGTGAAGAGAATGGTCATCCATTCAGAGAGGAATGTTAGAGTTAAATTAAGTGATAAAGATAAATGTGCTAAGAAGGGAAATACAACATAATCAATTAAAATGATTACATTTGGAAAAAAAGGAAAGGGAATATGTTCTGTTTCAAATTAAATCTCTTATTTAATTAGATGGACAGTCAGAAATGTTAAAGTGTATATCCACTGAGCACCATAGAAGGGAGAATTTCAACTGAGTAAAAGGTGAGATGTAGGGTAATAGAGTAGGCAATTTCAGTAGTAGTTCCATAATTAAAGATAGAGTATTGGAGGAAGGCACTTTCTGAAGAAAAGTTAGGTATATGAAAACTGAAAATTGTGTTGGATTTTACCTGCACAAGAGCACCTTCAATGGGGAGAAAAGGAGGATGCCTCATTTGAAGGGGTCAGGGAGGAAAGAAGACAGTGGAGAGTTCCATTGGATGACTATGACTCTAACACAGGAGTTAGGAAGTTCCTAGCAAAGATCAGCATATCAGGTTGGAAAGTAATCTGGGCAAGACCGTGATTAAAAAAAAAAAAAAAGAACCTTTAGTGACAGGAATGATTGAGAAATCAGAACCAAGTGAAGAACAGTTGTACTTTCTTAACACTTCAGGGGAAAAGACAGACATACTCTGATTTCCCAAAGGGAATGAAGGAAGCTGCTCTTTCTCCCCATCTCCAAATTGTGACATTGGGGCAGGATATTAGCTTAAAGAGGCTGTAAAGTTTGGAGGAATTAGGGGGAAAAGTTCACAAGAATTTTAGATGAAAGATTCTGTATTATATTATATTAATTATGTTATATTATATTATAACATTTATATTACAAAAGTTGGGTTTGATCTTCAAGTGACAAAATTTACCTTTATCTGTCATCATAAAATCTATAATTTTATGAATATTGATTAAAAATATAATTGTATCAAGCATATGAAAAAATGTTCAACATCACCTGTAATAAAGGAGATGCAAATTAAAACCACAATGAGATACCACCTCACCCCAGTGAGAATGGCACATCTTCAAACAACTGGCAACAACAAATGTTGGCTAGGATGTGGAGAAAAAGGACTCTCCTGCACTGCTGTTTGGAATGCAAACTAGTACAACCACTATGGAAAACTGTTTGGAGGTTTCTCAAACTGCTAAAAATGGAGCATCTATATGACCCAGCAATCTCACTCTTAGGTATCTACCCAAAAGACATGAAAACACTGATTCAAAAAGACACCTGCACCCTCATATTTATTGCTGCTTTATTGACTATTTAAAAGACATGGAATCAACCCAAATGTGCAAAAGTTACATGACTGGATTAAAAAGATGTGGTACATATAGATCGTGGAATATTACACAGCAATCAAAAAAGATAAACACATGCCTTTTGCAGCAACATGGATGGAGCTGGAAGGGATTATGCTTAATGATATAAGCCAGAGAGAATAGGAAAAAATACCAGATGGGTTCACTCATCGCAGGAGTATAAAGGACCATGGGAGAAAATAATAAAATAATAATAATAATGAACAAATATATACCAGAGACAATTTTATAGGGGTGGAGTGGGGAATGGAATCAAAAATGGGGTGGAGGGGTGAAGTACACTGGACTATGGTGAACTGATGATGGGAAGTTCATGGCGATTACAACTGAGATGGAAAAAGGCACTAAAAGATATAAAAATAAACTATTGTATTATTAAAAAATAATTATCACATCAGAAATATATGCATATATATGCATATACATATATATATTTACATATATATATATATATATAGTTGTATAACACTACTACTATTCATATAGACTAGTCCCATCACCCAGAAATATCCTTTTATCCATTTGTTGTCAACACCCTACTCTCAATAATAGCTCCTGGCAAACACTAATCTGTTTTATTCCCTATTGTTCTGATATACCCTGCATGTAACATCAATAAGATCACATAACACATAGCTGACTGGTCCTACTTTTTTTTTTTATAAAAGATTTATTTATCTATGGATACAGGACTGGGGTACCTGCCAGAGGCGTAGGTGTGGAGAGGATTCACCAGAGACAGACTGAGGAGCAGAACAGGCAGAACTGATGAAGTACACTGTTGAGGGGAGAAGTGGGCGGGCCAGGAGAGGTCTGTCACGCCATGTGATCACCTCCGGGGCGGGGATTGAACCCATGCTGAAGTGGCTTTAGCTTCTTAGTGCTGTGCTTTAACCCGCTGCGCCACCAGGGAGGACCAGATCCTATATTTTTAATAAAACATTGTACATTTGAGATTCATCAAAGTTGGATTATTGTCATAGCTCTTTCACATAGGTTTTTTCATTATTCCTTTATTGCATAAATATAATTCAGCAGTTGATAAAATTGATGACTAATTTTTGTGACAAAGCCACTAGAAAGAAAAAAAAAAAAGTATGACTTTCCTGGGAATGTATGTTTCTCATCATCTTGGAGTGATGGTGCTGAGTACTTTGATAAGTGTTTACCTTTATAGAAAATTGCTAAATAGCTTTCAAAAGATACATACCAGCTCTACATTTACATTAACAATGTCTGAGGGTTCCAGTTGGCTTGCTTCTTTGCAGGCCCTTGTTAATATCATTTCTTTCTCTTTTAATTGAATTTCATCTAATAAGTACTTAGTAGTAACTCATTGTGGCTGCAATTTGCATTCCCCTAATGACTAACAATGTTCAGCATCCTTTCATGAACTAAAATGAAGAACCATTTACCCATTTATCTCTGATGAAGCAACTGTACATACTTGCCAGTTTTGTTGGTTTGTTTTGTTATTGCTGTGTTGTACAAGTTCTCTATGTATATAATGGATACCAAACCTTTATTAGATATTTGTTTTACAGATATTTTTCAATAATTTATGAATGAATATCTTTTTATCCTTCTAGGAATGACTTTCAAAGAGCATATATTTTTAATTTTGTGAAGTCCAACCTTTGAATATATTTCATTTAGCTAAATGTTAATACTCACCATTTAATCCAACATAGAAAGATTAATGAAATATTTTGCAATTCTCTTTTTTCTCATTATTTATGAAGTTTTATACTTACCACACATCTTAATGTGGACTAACCATTTTCAATTGTACAAAAGATACATGTTTATTCACCACCATGTTTTATAGTTTTACTTCTTATATATCCTTATTTCACTTTGATATCAATGTATTGTAGAGTTCATAAATGAGGTAGAAACTGTTTCCTCCTATTTTTCTGGAAGAATTTCTATATAAATGTTATCATCTCATCTTCAAATATTTTATGAAAGCTATAGTTAACAATTACAAGTTCTCTGAGCCTAGAAATTTCTTTGTTGAAGGCATTAAACTATTAAGTTTCTTTAACAGATAAATAACTTTTCCAATTATGTTTTTTTTTTCTTTCTAATGAGTTTTGGTATAAATTCAAGGAATTTGCCCAGTGCATTTAATTATAAAACTTGTTGACAAATACATATTCACAATATTCCTATAACATCCTTTACTATCTGTAGAATTTAAAATGATTCTTCTTTAATTTTTCAGATTGGTAATTTGTGTCTTCTCTCCTTTGATGTATCTAAACTGATGCTTTATCTGTTGTTTTTATGTTTCCAAAGTATAAACTTTTGGTCTGATTGATCCTCCCTTTATTTAAAAAAAAAAAAATCATTGTTAATAACTTCAACTCTCAATTATTTTCTTTCTCCCCTCCACCCTACCAATATCCCCCCAATTTCTCACAGAGCAGCTTTCATCACTGATTTGAAACTTTCCATCTAGTAGAAACATTTAAAATGGTATGTTTCCCTCTTTTACACCACAGATTTTGTCATGGATAATAATGTTTTTCATTTTTGTACCAATCAATAATATTCCAGTATTGCTTGTTAATTTCCCTTGGACATGTGTTATTTAGCAAAGTGTTGACTTACTTTCAAATATGTGGGAATCCTTCAGATATCCTTCTGTTCTTCATTGCTAGTTTCATTCAGTTGTTCTAAGAGAATGTACTTTAAAATGTCGGTTTATAGGGCCCTCCCTGGTGGCGCAGCAGGTTAAAGTGCAGCACTAAGAAGCTAAAGCCACTTCAGCATGAGTTCAATCCCCACCCAGATGTGATCCACATGGCGTGGCAGACCTCTTCTGGCCGGCCAGCTTCTCAGCAGTGTATTTTGACAGTTGGCATGTTCTGCTCCCCACTCTGTCTCTGTTGAATCCTCTCACCGCCCCTGCACCTCTGGCCAGTACCCTAGCTCTGTACGCATAAATAAATAAATCTTTAAAAAGAAATGTTAGTTTATATACATTTGTTAAGGGATGTTTTAAAGCCCACAATATTATTATCTTTTAAGTTTTCCTATGTGCACTTGAAAAGGATGTATTTTGGGTAGACCTGGACTGGTCTGTCAATTTCATTTCAGATTGTGCAAGTCATCTCTATGTATCCTAATCTTGTCTCAGTTACTGAAGAGGAATATTGAATTGTCTTAACTGTGACTTTTTCCTTTTAGTTGATTCAATTTTACTGTTTTGAAGCTTTTAGAATGGTAGTGTCTACTTGTTTAACAGGTACTTTTATCAGTATGTAATGTTGGTCAAAATGCAAAAATATATATAAATATTAGTTTTTTTGTGAAAAAAAATCAGTTCCATACTAACCTCCAAACTGACTTATTTCAGGACTTTATATATACATATGACTTATAGGATGTTTGCTGGCTATTAAAGCAGAACATTTTTTAAAATTTGCGAACACTTTTGTTTAAACATTTAAATGCATGTGAAAGTTTATTTTCATTGGCATAACATTCAAATTTGGAAGACAGGTACGGGAAGTATTCAAATTATATTCTCATTCGACCTTTATTGTCCCATAGAGTCTGAAACAAGACTCACTTCTGAATTCTCTCTTTTCTTTTCTTCTCTTATTATGAATATATTGTTGACAAGTTCTAAATCTGAATCTCTGTTGCCCAGGCCAATAGCTGATTCATAGAAGGTACTCAATTGGTATAGTACACAGACATAAAAAATACCTTAGGCTTTCTTTACTTCCCATGATATTTAGCTATCCTAAGATACTTCTTTGAGTTGTGTAGATGGAGTAACAACCCACCTGCTCAGCCCCTTGCTTCACCATTGTATGCCCTGCCCCCAAGATGTCCCTCAGTTCTGAAACCTGGAAAGTTTGGTCACCCTGTAACTTCTTAGATTGTCTCTGAATGCTTAAAATTAAATCAAAATAGTGTGATTTCAAATATGTCTCAAGTTGTAGGTCTGATGGCACAATTATCCACATGACTATAATTAAATCAGTAACTTAATTAACTTGATTATATAGTGGGGCATACATATGGGTCTCAAAAACTATAAATTTAGTGAAAGATGATTAAAAATTCTGTTTTTATTTTTCTGTGAAAACTTGTTCTTCACTTGTTAAAAATAGCATCGTTATGACTAGTTTCATTTGACTTCTAATTTACAGGAAGTAGAAAAAGCAAAACTGAATTTTAAATGCTGTTTCTCCTTGGCATTACACCCAAGCAGGTGAGAAGTGGAACAGTAAGCTAAGCAGCCAGTTGGGTGTCCGAATAATGTTATGCAGCACATATTTGACAAAGTTATCATCATTAAGTGTTAAGCACTTCCAAAAGAAAATAGTTTAATTTTGTTGGAACCAACTGATAGAATTAGCTGTTTTCATTGACAGTGATTACTCATGACCTTACTTTCTCTTCTATAAACCCCAATTTCAATAGCTTCCTCTGTTATTCAGCAAAGTGTTTTTTTGATCTTGTAACAGGATATTATGCAAATATAAATCACATTGGGCTAGAATTTTTCCTTAACAGCAAGAGCAATGTTCTTGCTAGCAAGATAAATGTAAATGTCTTTAATTATCCTTTTCCACATAGCAGTTTGAGAAAAAGTTCCAGGCTACAGATACAAACAATCAACTAGACTATATATCGAGAACTAGATTGTTAATTCAATTCATAGAGGGCAAAATAGCTCATTATCTTATAAGACCAACTTTCTTTATTCCTTATAATTTGAGATGTATAGCCTGATAGAATCATAATCTGTATCTTTGGCACTACTGATAGATTTGAACAAAATAATGACTGGCATACATGAGAAACAATTCTAAGATATATAAGTTTGAAGTTGTTACTAAGAACACAATATGAATTGGCATATTAGTTGAAATCCTAAGAGCACAAATAAGGAATGACTGCAGATTTCCATAGTCATGTGTCATTTTTCCCCCCTGCTGCTTCTAATTTTTAAGCAAAAAAATGAATAAAAAAATAATAATAATGCTTAGTTTCCAAGTATTTAAAGTTTTTATTGAAATTAGTCCATTATGCCCACTTAAACATGATGTGCCTGTTTAGTAAGAGGTGTTAAAATCAAATCAAAATAAAGCATGAAGAAAAACTATACTTCTAGGCGTCTTGTCCAGCTTCCCACCATTGCAAGACATATTCTCTTTTTCATGTGCAAATGAAAAGATTTTGCTGACTTCTTAAAAAGAGTCAAAAACAATTCCTTTTCCATACAAACATTAATAATAATGGTTAACATATAGTGAGTGCTTAGTATACACAAGAGAAACTATGCCTATGATGGGTTTACTATTATTACAGTATTACTATATCAAAAATTAAAATGTGCTGAGACTCAGAGAATTTTGCTTGTTTGTATAGGGATCCATAGCTAGTAAAGGGAAAAATCAGTTTTGAAGCTCAGAGTACTTGAGCCACTGTACAAAATATGTATGGTAGCTTAGCATGGAAAGAGAAACCTCAGAATCATTGCTGTTAGGGACCAAAATGACTACAGATAACCATGTGCTACTGATACCTAATATATCCTATCTATTGATGATGAGCTGCCCTTCCTATCTTGTATAAAATCTCATATATACAGCACTGTTTCTTTCCACAACTTCCTGCCTTACATGCACTGTTGCTTCTTATGGATTTATTTATAGGTACATAACATACTTGCAGTCATTTTAGTCAAGTAGTACCTATAAAAATATAAGTTGTGCTGAATTGCTTCAGTAAACCACAGCTACCTTAGAATGGCTGGTATCACAGGCTAGTCAAATTAATGACTTAAAAGAATCACTTGAGCATGCATTACACTCTGTCCTCTAAGTCTTACTAGAATGACTTGAAGTAGCCCAAGAACACAACTGCAAATCATTTCATGTTCAGGCCAATTATTTAATTTGTACTTTATTTCGTTTACTCTTAATCTCAATGGTTTGTATGTTCATTCATTCACTCATTCATTCACTCATTCATTCTTTTTAATGTTGGTCAAACCTAAATTATAATCAATATCCAAACATCATAGATACATGGGTAGAGATAAAAGTAAACTTATACTTCTAAGGGAAAGAAGAAAGTCAGACATGGAATAATAAATGTCAAAGGAATTGCACAATGTAGAGCTGTAGTTCAAAATAGTACCAGTAAATATATGTAACTATTGAGCACTTGAAATAATGAGACTTTAAATTAAGATGTTCACTAATATAAAATACACTATTGGAACAAAAACAGACACAAAAGAATAGAATTGAGTGCCCAGACTAAAACCACACATTTATGGACAAATAATCCATGACAAAAAAAAGAAGTATATGCACAAGTACAAGGAATGCCATAAATGGCATCAGGAAAACTAGATGCCACAGGCAAAAGAATGAAATTAGATCTCTACCTCACACCATACATGAAAATCAACTCAAAATGGATAAAAAGCTATTTACAATAGACACTATATGAAAGTCACTTAATGCCCCAGGGCATTTATGTATTCAAGATACACACACTCATGCACACACACACACACACACACACACGGAAAGAGAAACTTCAGAATCGCTTGGATTTGAACAAAATAATGACTGACACACATGGATCCAGAATGGGAAACACATGGACTAGGTCCCACTTTAACTCATCCTGGTTGAGACAGAGCCCACCAACAAAACATACACACACACAAAAAATGTTTCTTTATGCTATTGGTTTGAGAGTTGCTATGCAACATTACTTTAACAGAACCTGACTAGTGCAATTTGATGTATTTCAACAATGAAGAAGACACTGATCAGAGCCCCATTTCAAACAATGAAAACATCACACAAAGATATTAAATACCAGAGTCACACAGCTAACAGGTGATGGGATTGGAATAAATCCCATTTTGAACCCATTTTGAAACCTAGACTGTAATGAATTTCTTCAATTTTTTATTTTATTTTATACACAATAAATATGAGAATTGGTATTGTACTGTGGAATATTTAGAATTTGCATATATATATTGTTTGGTTAGTTATCAAGATAAAAGTAAACTTATACTTTTAGAATTTGCATTTATGTATTGTTTTGCTAGTTATCGATTCTCTCCAAAGCATTACTTTCTTAAAATTTGGATCATTACAACTAATGAAACTCAACAAAAATAAACAACCCCATCAAAAAATGGCCAGAAGAGCTAAAAAGACACTTCTCCAAAGAGAAAATGAGATGGCCTACACGCATATGAAAAAATGTTCAACATCACTTGTAATAAGGGAAATGCACATTAAAACCACAATGAGATACCACCTCACACCACCAAGAATGGCACATCTTCAAACAACTAGCAACAACAAATGTTGGCGAGGATGTGGAGAAAAAGGAACTCTCCTGCACTGCTGGTGGGAATACAAACTGGTACAACCACTGTTTGGAGGTTTCTCAGACTGCTAAAAATGGAGCATCCATACGACCCAGAAATCCCACTCCTAGCTATCTACCCAAAAGACACAAAAACTTTGATTCAAAAAGACACCTGCACCCCCATGTTTATTGCTGCTTTATTTACATTCGGAAAGACAAGGAAACAACCCAAATGTCCAAAAGTGGATGACTGGATTAAAGTGGATTAAAAAGATGTGGTACATACACAATGGAATATTACTCAGCAACCAAAAGAAGATAAACTCATGCCTTTTGCAGCAACATGGATGGAGCAGGAAGGGATCATGCTTAGTGAAATAAGCCAAAAAGAAAAAGATGCCAAATGGTTTCACTGATAGCAGGAGTATAAAGGACCAGGGGTGGGGTGGGGGGAAATAATAATGAACAACTATATACCAGAGACATTTTATGGGGGTGGAGTAGGGAGTGGGATCAAAAGTGTGTGTGTTGGGGTGAGGGGAGTGCACTGGACTATGATGATGGAACATGGGTAAACTGGTGATGGGAAATCCACAGGGATTACAACTGAGATGGAAAAAGGCACAAAATGATGTCAAAATAAACTAGTAAAAAAAAAGCTGAATTTTTGCCTGATGCCTCTGCACTCACCACGATAGAAAGCCTTGTCCTTTGTATATTGTTGACTCAGAGAAATGTGCAGTTTGACAGATTGATGTGATGACCTTTTATAATATACTCGCTGTTTATATAACAGAGGTTATTATCATCAAACCAATTAGTCTTTGTGTCTGTTTCTAAGAGTTCAGTCAAAGCAAGAATAACTGTTTTAGCACTGGGCCTTCCTCCCTACATTTCCAGCCCAGGGCTGTTGGTTGATAGCTTGTACTCTCCTCTGCCCTCTGGAGGAGTGCTGCATTTTGTGCTACTGTGTAAGGAATAGCAACAGACAAGGTATAACAACAGAGAGCTATACTTTTAAAGAAACACATTTAGAATCTCTGTGAAATTCCAAGTAAAGGAAATTCTAAGTAAAATTCTAAGTATAGAATATAATGATTAATGAGTGCCTCCTCAGTGGTGCAAGGGGCACTATGAAGCTATCCACAGCCATGCCAGTGCCAGTTTGATCCCTGGCTAGGGAGGTGACCCACATATGGCACAGCAGACCTCTCCTGACCCACCTGCTGCTCTCCTCAGCAGTGTATTTCACTAGATCTGCCTGTTCTGCTCCCCTCTCTGTCTTGGTTGAATCCTTTCATTCCTTGCACCTCTGGCCTGTATCCCAATACTTGTAACCACAAATAAATAAATCTTCAAAAAAAAAAATATATATATATATGGACTCTCCCTGCTCCCTGATGGCACAAGTTAAAGCACAGCACAGTGAAGCTATCTGAAGCCACTATAGCTCGAATTCTATTCCCAGCCAGGGAGCTGACCCACATGGCATGGCAGACCTCTCCTGACCCGCCCACTGCTCCCCTCAGCAGTGTGTTTCAGTAGATCTGCCTGTTCTGCTCCCCACTCTGTCTCTGGTGAATCTTCTCACCCATCACATCTCTTGCCTGTACCCCTGTTCTATAAGCATAGATAAATCTTTTAAAAAAATTAAAAAAAGAATATGATGATAAATGAGATTTTTCTACATCTGACACTATACTTCCTTATAAATTTTGTTTCTAGAACATCAAAATCTTTGCTATCAAGACACTTTTTATTATTATAGTTTTGGAGTTACATTTTACTGCTCCATAAAAGGACTTGTTCCATTCATCCTCCATCAACTCACCGAAGCCATTTCCTTATGTACTTCCTTCTCCCATACCCTCTTGCCTACATTATTCCTAATAATTTAGCTCTAGATGGAGAGTGAAAGACTTTGTGACCCTCTGAGGATCAATTTTACCATCCTTAGTGTTCAATTCACACTTATCCCTACTGGCTATGCAAGAGCTTATGCTGCGAGGTCACTTCTGGATCCTCCTGATTGTGCATCTTCATGTACCCATGAACAGGGACAAATTCCAAATAGCATAGGAATCAATGAAGAGTTGTTTATAATCACATTTCTACTTATACCTCTTATTAATCAATCTCTGCTTACCATGAAAATATAAGAGAAATAAAAATGAAGGAAAATGCAGATAATTGGATGCCAGATATGGGTTTGTCACAATGCTTTCCCTTTTTCTTTCTTTCCTTTATATTACAGGTGTAGAGTTTAATATAACATCTTTGATTAGAAAGATAAAAAAAATAGCAGTTTCTACACTTCCAATACTATTTATGTCTCCAGCCATCTATTTGCACGTTAGGAGGTACCATAGGGAGATTGAGAGTTTCATATTGTCATAGAGAGAAAGACATACCTAAGTAGAAAAACAGGTGAGCCATGGAAATGGCGGAACAGGTGTTGGGCTTGTTCTTAACTTAGTCAATATCAATTAGCTTTAATGAACACTTTGGCAACTTGTAAAGAACAAAGCTCTCATACTCTCAGCACTTATAATTTCAAAGCAGAAATAAATAGCAAGGTAAATACTATGCTGAGGACACCGCAGAAGAAGAGGAGTGGCACAGAAAATATTTTTTCTTTCTTTTTTTTTATGATGGCAAAAGAAAAACCCATGCCTAAACTCAGTTTTTGGTTTATTCCCTAAGATTCCAAATTTTGCTAGAACAAGCTTCTAAAGAACAGATTTCCTATCATATTAGAAGGCATCTTACAATTAATCTGAGGGGATCTGCTAATTTTTTTAGGTAAGGGAACCTAACTAAATAATTAGCCTCAAGTGACAGGGTCGCTTACAGGCTCAGCTGCAATGGACTTGCAGATAGCCTTTTTCAGACAGGACTCACTTGAGCCACAGAAAGCATAAAACGGTATGTATAGTTATTTACTCAATTCTTCCAATGGTAATGCATAGTTAGTATCATTCTAGAGTAATAAAAGAGAAGTTAATTCATAACATTTGGTGGATGTTATAGAGTACTAGGGTTTAATTCTCTTGAGGAATCCTGGTTGAATATGGCTGCAATGGCATGCTATCACCATCTGGTTTTCCCCACCACAAACTATTTGGGAGCTAATTCACAAATTGTTTGGGGGCTGATCCATAAACTGGAAGCCACCGTGAGTTTTTAAGAGTTATGAAATTAAAATACAGACCTTATTGGCTTGGCCTGTTAGATGACTCCAGACTCTGGAGATGGGCTGTTTCATCTGTGACCTTGAGTTATGATTAATTTTATATAAGTAGTAGCTAATACATTTAAAGGAAATCACCTTTGCTCCACCTTGAAACAGAAGCATAAATTTCACTTGTGTTCTAGTTTTTGTAATAATGACTTTGCCATAAAAAAGTCACCTAAATAGCTCAGCACTGGGAAGGCTGGTTAATAAAACACTTAGTGTGCTTATTAGAGAAAAGTAAGATGCCACAAAATTGGACAATTACCTGCAAATAATTGCCAGGAAGTTTTTCCTAAAAGAATTGACTCTTTCTCTACCGAGCATCCACAAGCAAAGGGAACAGAAGCAGCAGTTTGTGGTGACCACTCAAAGAACAATCAAAGGCAAACACAATCAGAGTCAGGAGGCAGGATTCAGCCAGGAAACAATCACGATTCGTCATCCTAGTGACAAGTGACCACTTATGTTTCTTGTAGTCTGTTCACAAATCAGTCAGTATTTGTGAAGGGAATAGTAAAAGTCACTAAAATGAATCCATCTTTTATGGATGATACCCTTTCATTACAGCATATAGCCTTGATTTGTTTTTGATACCCTTATCAAAGCAAGATTTTTATTTGATCTCTGAGTGGCTATTTATTTTAACCAAAATGGCATACTGTGTGAGAAGAGGGGCCCCGTTTCCTCCTAAAGATATGATATTGTGTGATTGATGGAGTCAGAGTACTACTCAGGTTGAAGAATGCTGAGTCACTAGGCAAAGGCGCCATGAGTGGTCTGAAATGAGAAACTGACGTCAGCATTGAGGCAAAGGGGTTCAGAAGAAGCTGCAGTGGCAGTCACATTATTTTGAGTTGAAGCCATTTGAGTTGCTAAAACCCCTCATCTACCTAAAAGCACAGCCTCCCCCAAAGAATTCACTGTCTTAAATCTAATCTTGTCTTCTGTGATATGAGAAGTCAGTTGGTGTACACCCAGACAAGCAAACATTGTCACATTTCTTCTACTAAGGGTCTATTTATTTTTACAAAAGTGCCCCATTTTTTGATTCTAAAAGCACCTTTTAAACAATCATTTTATCTCCCAGTAGTGCCCCCGTCTACCCCATTCCTTAATAAGATGGTATGGAAGCCCCATAGTCTAACTGCTTTCCGGATTTACATTTTTTATGAACTCCCACATACAAATATGTGGATGAAAATCTTTTTTTTTTTTCTTTCTCGCTAACATGTCCTTTGCCAGTTTTATTTGGAATCCCTCAAGAACTTTATTTAAAGGGGGGGGGGAAAGAATATGTCTTGGCAAGGATTAGGATCACAAAATCAGATCATATTTCTGTATAGTGTGGTGGAGTCAGTCCCTTGCCTTCTTCTCCCCTCATAACTAGACAAACTGACACATGCCCCTTGTCAGTTTGATCTATAGTGAAGAATGGTTATATGACACATAAACAAAATAATGGATTTTCTAGAATTGGTTTTGTTGTTCTGAACAAAGTGGCAAAATTGCCTGGGTATCCCTATTCTGTCCCTTCTCCCTTGAATGTGGATACAATGTTGAAGCAATAACAGCAATCCAGTATCTATAGCTAATGTTATCTATTTTCTATACGGAAGAGCATGATGACGAGCATGGTGTAGTAGTAAGAGTAGATTTCTCTGTACTATTCTGGGTTCTTCTCCAGCTGATGAAGCAATCTAATAAATATTAGACAGATTAATGGGAGTAAAGAAGTGTAATTTCTTATATTGCAGAATCCACATGAAAATTCTAAAATGAATGATGACCAATACAAAGAGTATATATTCTGAGCTAAAGAATGTAGGATAAGAAGTATGGGTTTTCAGAAGAGAGAAAAGGGACTCGCATGACAAAAAGCAGGTGACTTATAAGAAAACCATGTAATTAGATGTTTTCTGTGCCGTATAAATTGATTTCTCTAATAAAAAGTTTACTTCTGGTAAAAATCTTTAATTCTGGATAATATGTGATTTTTATTCTTCTAGGTAGCAAAGTTTCTAGTAAGCCTGCAGGTCCTTCATTGACCTCAGTCAGAAATAAACTACCTACTTAAGTAATGCATCTTGGAAAGACCTGTTCTGAACATCTTGGGAGGCCTCTCTTGCAGGTGAAACAAAACATTAGCAAGAGAATTGTAGTTTGAAATTTTATGGTATCTCTAAACAAAATTATCAATTGCTTGCTTTAGGACTTTGTTGGGAGAGAAAACTGTACCCAACATATTTAAAGCACTACAGTAGCATAGACTTCTACATTTAGGCAATTGAAATTCCAACTTGTGAGGAAAGTTAAGACAAAAATAAGAAGCCAGAGATTGGAGTCAAGAGCAAAATCTGGAGAGAATAACCCTCTGGTTTTCTTCTAATCTAGGAGTTTATTTGAGATAATCAACTTAGTATCTTTATTATTATTATTATTATTTTCAGTAATACAAGAGAAGGAAAGTCTGAAAGCAAATTGCAGTGGTTGAGTCTTCTGACTGTCTTAATATCTGGGCAGAGAAACCCTCCCTGCCCAGTCCTGTGGTTCCCCCTTTCAGAAGGGCCTTTGAAATCCCAAACCTGCAGTTGAGTGAGTGAAGTGGGTAATTATACTACTTTCTTTTACTTATAGTTAAGAGGACCATTTTAACTTCTTATAAGGCCTTAAGAATGGCTCTTCAGCTGAAAACCTCGAGACCTAACAGGGAAGGAAATTATATGGAAATACATATAAAATATTTCCTGGGGATGACTATGCAAAGTGAGGTAAATGAAAAATATGCTACCTGCATAAAAATCTGCTTATGCAAGTATTCCCAACCTTGCAAGAAGCCACTGGGAGCAGAGACCGTCTCCAGTAAGTTCACATGCGGGTGTTAGTGTTGACACTGTGTCAGATACTGAAGTTACTAAAGTGGCAATATCATAAATCAAAATTAAAATCAAACTGCACATAATTTTTCACACTCAAATGAAAGAAAAAAATACCTTGTTTTTGAAAGTCACAAATATTAATACATAAGTTTAAGATACCCATTTCCCCTACATCTAGGTTCTTCTGTGGCTGAAGTGCAATCTTTGGGTAACTTTATTTTCTGTTAGTAATTGTCCTCTCTGGACATCCCCTTTCTAGAAATCTAAGACCCCTGGAGAAATAGGAAAAGGAAGGGAGGGAGAAAGATCATAGTAACATTCATGGGGAACCTATAGTGAACCAGATTCTGTATAAACTCAACATTGGGCATAGTGCAATGAGGAAGATGGAGGTTCAGGATTAGCATATTTCATAGGTAATGTGGTGACCGGGAAGAGAAGATATTTCCCCTTATCCCTCTAGGTTTTCTTGGGCTGCAGATGTAGGGACAATCTATATAGATGTGAATTCCTGTGCCAGTGAGGAAATGAGGGTATCTAAAATGAGGGTATCTATCCTGAACCAAGAAATGGGATGGGAGTCTGGGGCTCAAGGAGAGAGAAGAAGGCTATTCCCCTGAGAGAGGATGGCTCACATACAAGTCCACATATGCTGTAACCAGATGCTTGCCCTCCACAGAAATAAGTTTATTGATAGAAAAGTCATTTTCTGATAAATTGTGGGTTTCATTTTTCATTCCTATAGGTAGCTAAAGGAGTGGTAAATGTTTCCCATGAGTTTTCAGTGCCTCAATTGACTTCACTTTGAAATAATCCAGTTGTCAAAGCAATGCATCCTGGGGAGACCTGTTCTGAGCATCTTGGGCAGGCCCATCCTTCTGCAGAAGGTGGCAGGTGGGGAATCAGTGTGGAGCATATGCAATGGGGAGAAGAAAGACAGAGAATATGGGTTGAACTTGAAATAATCCAAACGTCAAAGTGACAAATTTGGAGATACCTGAACGTCTTAGAGAGGCTCAACTTTCAGTGAGATGGGGCACACGCAATGAGGATAAGAAAAGGTGGAGAAAATTGATGGCACATATGTGGTAAGGGAGGTTAGGGCATGAAGTATGGCAGAGGTCACAATGAGTTGAGTAGGTAAATTCTCAGTTCTCTGGGAAAACTGATTAGACAACAAGATGCCGAAAAGACCAAGAATAAAAAGTAAGAAAGTGTCAAAACACAGACCAGGGTCATCACTTCCTATGACATTTTACCAAGGAGTAAGTCTTCATGAATCCTATGCCAGGAATACAAAATGCTGCCTCCCCCCAACCACTGCCCCGCCCCCTTCCCCAACTCCAACATCTTTAAAAACAAAGCAAACGCACTAACATGGTTGGGAGCTCTGATCACATCTACATGATAAGAACTAACCCATCTACATTCCCAGAGGACAATGCTACTGAAGATCTTTAGCCAAGGAAACTAGCCTCTGTGGAACAGTTTCTGCTGAAGGAGAAACAGTGATTATGATCAAGAGCAGTGCTTATTGTCAAAAATCTTGAAAAATATTTTTACTTAAATTTTATTTTATACTGATTTCTCCCCCCCCAAAAAAAAATGTTTATAGAAGTAATTTACCAGTATTCCACCAAGAGAACTAAAATTAAAATTGGCAAGTTGCTTTAGAACAAAAACAAGAGCACAAAGGATTTGAGTGGAAGGTCCAAACATCTTCTATTCTAATTTAGCAAAAATGCAAATTTCAAGCCACAGGGCTATAGATCATGCCTGGGGGTAACCAATCCTGGACATATAGGGACATTCAAAAATCTTTTTTTTATAATGTTGGAGCTTGAAGCCTTTTGTTTGTACCACAGTGGCTGGATTAACAAGGGAAAAGATAAGTCTTTCTATAGGTGTTGGAGCACTTATGTTCACCCTAACATTCACGAGGTAATTTTAAGATGATAAGATACATTTATATATGGTCAGCAATTCAGGCTAAATAGATGCAGTTTGGAAGCCTAAAATTTCTCCAATGAGGGAGAAATTTGGAGTTTTCTTTTTTTTTTTTTTTAAGATTTATTTATTTATGCATATAGAACTGGGGTACAGGCAGAGACGCGGAGGGTGAGAGGTTTCACAGAGACAAAGTGGGGAGGGGAGCAGAACAGGCCTACTGATGAAGTACACTGCTGAGGGGAGCAGTGGGTGGGTCAGGAGAGGTCTGCCAAGCCATGTGGATCACCTCCAGGGCTGGTGATCTAATTCATGCTGAAATGGCTTTAGCTTCTTAGTGCTGTGCTTTAACCCGCTGTGCCATCAGGGAGGGCCCACAATTTGGAGTTTTCTTATGGAAGGAAAAGTAGAAGATGAAATAAATGATTAAAGAGTGTTAGCAAGTTTAAACTTTTCTTGGTTGTTTGTAATTGGTTGCTGATTCTTTCAAACTAATAAAAAAAAGCTGATTCTGTCTTCCAAAATTCCATAATCATCAATTCTCAAACAATTGTTTGCTTGATAGTTTTTTTTTTTTTTTAAGATTTATTTACTTATGTACACAGAACTGGGGTACAGGCCAGAGATGCAAGGGCAGAAGAGGCTTTACCAGAGACAGAGCAGGGAGCAGAAGACAGATAACATTTTCACTGTATAGGGGAGCAGTGGGCTAGACAGAAGAGGTCTGCTGTGCCATGTGGGTCACCTACGTGGTGAGGATCGAACTTGCATTGAAACAGCTGTGGCCAGCTCACAGTGCTGCATCCTAACTCGTTGGGCTACCAGGGAGGGCCTACTTGCTTTTGCCCCAGTCCCAAGTTTTCCCAGTTCTGAGTTCTTTGGCCCATTCAAAAAAAGCAGGTAATGCAATTTCTCTCTTAAAATTTCATTTTCAAATGATTTCACAAATGTCAACTTCTCACATCACAAAGATGCCTGATTACTTTCCTGCAACTCAGTTATAGAATTTATAAATCTTATCACAGAAATATTTAATCTTTTTTTCCCCCACAGGATAGGAAAAACAATTTTCCCTTTACCTTTCTAGGTTGACTGAGACTCTTCTAATAAAAGACAGAATAACAAGCGGAACAAACAGGAGTTTATTAAGTTTATTAACATGTATATGTCATCTGTACTGGAGAGACATTCAGGGAAACTGAGTAACTCTCCTAGGAAAACCATCATCTTAAATGTCATCTACATAAGTTAAAGGCAAAAGAGAAAAGAATGGTGGAAGAAGACAAGGGAAATTTTGAGGAGTTACCAGAAAATGCAAGGTAAGTGAGGGTAAGATCTGTTGCGTGTGTTTAGGCTATTGTCTTCTCTAGGATAGAGATTCCCTTATTATTTAGTCAACCCCTTTCTGATACAGAGAGGCATCCTATTTAACAAATGGAGATATCCTTTGTAAATATAAATATTCTTTACAAAAAGGAAACAGAATTCTACTCATGTTTTTTAGAGACTCTCCTTTGCCTAATGTTTCTCAAAACTTACTAGCTCAAAATAACTCTTAAGCCAAAGAGGCGTATTTTGGAGTGGAGATGGGTAGCAAAATGTACCACTCCAAAATAAGCCATTTTGGCATGTGAAGCTGAAAGCAAGAATACCCAGCAGACAGGAAAAACCTGTTACCTCCCCCTTAGCTGACTAAAGCAATTTAGAAAGGGAGTCTGTATCGGGAAGAGAGATTTTGCCAGGAGCCACTTTTATATCTGAGTGTTATTATGTGACCAACAGGCACCCAGAGACCCCAAACTATTAAGGGGTACAAACTCTAAAAGGGAAAGGGATTCTGCCATACAGCACACACAAAAAGCAGACTCTTAGTGCAATAGCTCTTTAACAGAATGTTGTGCATAGAGAGTGGAGAAAAGAAATTCTAATAAAATGTCCCAATAAAACACCCCGAGTTACCCATCCTCTTATAGGTAAATGGCCAGTAAAACAGCGTTGTCCCAAAGCTTGCCACAAGTCTACACAACTTCTGGTGGGAAACAACATAAATGGGTGAAGACAGGGCCCAGAAAGCTGGGACAAAAAGACAAAAAGAAAATGCAAAATCAAAGTACAAGTTCAGACAACGGCTGCCATTGTCTGTGCAAGGATGGGGAGCAGACCGACTACGTGTCTCTCACCAGCATTTCTCTTCATGTGTTTCCTCCACATGTCTCTTTCTATGTCTCTTCCCCAAGCTCCTGGCTGAAGTCAAAGCCCACCTGTGTTTAATTATACACCAAGCATGGTTTTTAATTCATATTGAATTAATTATTGACTGGGAACCTCTAGTTCCCAGTCAAGAAGTCACATTCATGGAACACTGAGATTTGTAATCCCAGAAGTCTGAGGTCTCTGTAGTGTGGAGATGGGGTGGAGTCCATAAAACATAAGGGAGTGCAGTTTATTGAGGTCTTCACCTAATTTATGGGCTCAGAGACTGCACCTGATTCTCCAACAAGATTTATCTGTAAAGCAGGGCAAGCATTTGTTTACCAAAAATGTCCTCCTCTCATCTTTCCATAAATACCTGTCTCCTTTGAAGTCCCAGGTCTCTATCCTTTTGCTTAGCTCAAGATAGTGTGAAAGCAATGTACAAAAATACGATATAAGTAAGGTCAGGAGGATAGAAGACAGTTCTCAGACAACTGGCAATCAGCAACATACCTTGCTTCTTCCACACGAAGTTTTGCTACTTTTCTGTCCCAGTGAGCTGTAGCCAGAAACAGCTCAGTCAATGTGAAATGCCACCAACCAGTGAATGAAAATGTAGCACATGTCAAACTCCCAGTTTCCTCTGACAACTTCTTTGGCTACATCAACCCCTCTAAAAATCTATATAAATTGGTTCTGACTTTTGTTCGTATTGCTGCCATGATGCTGTTCTTTCTGGATTGCTTTTTATTGTTGTCCTTGCTTGGTGCAGTAATTGTTTACCTTTTGTTTGACGTCAACAATAGTACTTGATCCGGTTGGTCTTTGCAATGGCTATTTAACTGCCTAGCGGTTACTACATGCTATATTTTTGTGGGGTCCCAGTGCATATGAAATTCAATATATTTCTCTTCTATTAATCTGTGTTATGTCAATATAATTATTGGGCCAGTCACATAGAGAGAGGCAGGGGAAATTTTTTCTCCACTCTAGTTTCAATATTCTGCTACCTTCTCCCACCAACATAAAACATGTGTTTGGAGTCCATGACATAAAACATGGAATATTCATATTATCTTATGCTTGGAAGAAAATAGGATCTTCTTAGTTTTAAGAATCTATAAAGAACCAAAGAAAGAAAAATGGCTCATGGATATTTTCCAACATCTGTATTTTCTAAGTTATTTGTTGATCCTTCAAAAGGTTGTACACTATTTGTATTATATGTTATGCACAGAGAACAATCAGGTAGAATAAATGTAATGCCTTGAAATATAAAAACAATGTACAAAAAAGAAGTGCATTTTAAAAAGCCAGTCTCTGTGGAACTTTCCCAAAAGTCTCTGGGAATTTATGAAATGATTTTGCTGATGAACCTTATTTTTAGCTACACCCCATGGCAGTCTCCTTGCAAAAGAAATGGGAATTCTGTTTATGCTAGAGAAATTGAAGTTCTGCACAGCAGTCAATAGAAAATAATGGATATCAATTACACAGCTTGAAATGCTGACTTGATCAGATTTTATAACTCTCTTCACTGGGGGTCTTTTTAATAAATCCATGGAGAGTAGTGTCACATGTTTTATGGGAATGTGCCTATGTGTTATGCTATATATAGAAACAAGTAACTACAGGCAGCTTGACCACCTAACTATAACTCACAATCCTAAGTACATAAAAATTAATGAAAAACAGGCAGAATATTAGATCTTTATCAAGTCTGAAAGGAGTTGTTAACTTTGTTTCTAGGACCTAAAGGACACCTGATTTCTTTTTTTAAATCTCTTTGCCTTGTTTTGTTCATTTATATCATTCACCTTTCTACCCAGAGGAAAATTACTTAGAAATGTTGCCTTTGGATAGAGTTTCACACTGTCACTTTTTCTCTCGTTTGTCTTCTCCCTAATCACCACTTGCATTGCACAGAATCTGGCTAGCAAATTTTCATCTAATTTTTATCCCTTCTAGGTAAGTCATAACAATTTCACCTCTCCCCTTCCAGTCATATTTGAGGGAGGCATGGTCTGCTTCCCTTCACTGTAAATTGGGCATAGTAAAGAACTTAATCTTCAGGTAAATTCTCCATATGAATTGGTAACAAGACAGCAGGCCCCAACTGGAGTCATTTTTGTTATGCCGTAGGTTGCCAAACTTTACTTAATTACAGTTTTGACTTTCCTAAAAATGGAATATTAAACTGGATTAGAAGTCATCTGAACAGCACTGATTAGGAAATCTGCAAAGTAGACCCTGTTACCCCCACAGGAAAGGAACCTTGTAATAATCAGCACATTTTTGGCCTCATACATCTTCCTTGTATCTGCTCCCTTTCTGCTTACAAAGTCTTTTTATTTTCACAGTCCCTTTCTATCTTTTCTATCTGCTAGACTGGACACTGCCCAATCCACGATCATTGCACATAGCCAATAAGATCTTGAAACTCCCTGGCTTGACTTCTCTTTTCCAACAGGCTTAAATGAGATAAAATGTTGAAAAAGTGTAGAGTGCTTGGCCCAATGCAATTTCTTTTAAATGTTTGCAATGAGTCATTAAGCTATGCCCTGCTTATTCTGCCACACAACTCCCGATTAATTTAGAGAATAATAGTAGTAGAAAACAACTAGAATCTTAGTGCATGTTTCTCAATTCTTTCAAGAAAAGATCACTGTAAAATTCTGAGAGGAGAACACATTGGTAGTTTCTTTCTTTTTTATTTTTTTTCTTCTTTTTTTAAGATTCCATGTTTTTTTCCTGGAGTATTTCCCTTTGTGTATATTACTGGGGTGGGTGAAGTAAGAGCTTTCAAAATGCAGATGATCAAGCCCTACCCCCATTCTCAGGAGGTTCTATTCAGCAACCTTGTGTGCTGGGATTATTATTATCCACCAGCCAGGGTGTATTATAAACAGCTTCTTCCCCTCTCCCTCATTTTCAGGCAGGCGATGCTCAGGGCTCCCTAGTCTTAGCATCTAGTTTAGGACTGGAAAATAAGCTCATGGAGCTTACTGAAGTGCTACTATATTGGATTTCCTCAGTACACTGATGTGTTGAGAACTCTTTACTTTTAAAGCTCTTCAAAGAGATTTGAAAAATCTCTACCTTATTGTGTGGGCAATTTCCAATTCTGACTAACTTTTCTGGAAGTATTCCAAAGTGGAATACTTATGACACCATTTCAGAGTCTGTGGACTTTCTTCCAGAACTCTCAAGAGTCAAAAGCTCTCAAAAGCTTCCAGTCAGAGGTTTCCCACCTGCTGCACTTGGGTGCGGGCATGACTCAGTTCTACAAAACAGACTTGGATGCTCTGAATTGATCCATTTAGTTCCTACTGCAGATATAGATGTGATCGCCAAGTCTCTAGTCACATTTTACGTGGGAACTTATAGAAATAACTCAGAAAGCATTCCATTCTTACGATCTCTACCCTGGCCTTTCTGAAAGGTTTTAGGCTCTAGCTATGGCAAGTTGACAGTCTTGGGCTTTCTATCTCTGTGGTGCTGAAGAAATGGCTATATGATCTATAGTAGAGGATATCTACTATCGCTTGAATTTCTGGGGGAAATTCTACCATTTTTTCAGAGTAGACATGAAACTCTTTATTATACCGCTTTTCTGAAAGTATTCAGAAGAAAACTCCCTAAGATGCTCAGAACAGGTCACCTTAAGTGATACAACTTTGTCATGTGATTTAAGCTAAGTGAGCCCGAAGGCACAGGAGACACTATATCAATCCCTTAACTATCTAGAAGGGATAATTGTGGGTATTACCCAGAATTAGGTTATTATCAGAAATGAACTTTCTACTGGAGAAACTTATCTTTATATCATTACAAACATCTACCCACAGAGCATCTGTTTTTTTCATGAATACTCCTCCTCTCCTTTTGAAACCCAAGGCTGCTATTCCATTCCTTAGCTCATGATACACAACCATGCTTCCCTGGTGAAAACAAAATCCTCACACTCTGGATATATTCCTCAAAGATATATAATTTTTCTTCTGCTAATCTGTCGGATGCTGTTTGGATTACTCATCCAGTACAAGAAGAGACAAAGGGGAAGAAGCAAATTTCTCTTCTGTCCCTACAACTGCCTTTCTTGTTATCCCACAAAAAGTAGACTCAACTAATAATCTGTCTTGGAGATTAACTGCTAACTCATAAAATGTAAGACATGACATGTACCCCTCCTCTCCATATGTGGTCAACTCCCATAAGTTTTAAAGCCACTTAGACATTTGCACTACCAGAGAACAACAACTTATCTATTTAAACTGCAAGGAGAAGATGGAGGAAAGAATGTTTTATTTGTTACATGTTTTTTTTTTCTTTATTCATGCCATCATACAGGTTTCCAAATATAGAAGTATCACATCTCCTTTGTGACTTCTTCCCCATGGTAAATGTAATTAAACTGCCATTAAAGTCTGTGTTCATTCTATTAGGCCAAGGTGACCGCAGCAGATACTAAATGTTAAAAGTATCTATTTTTGTGTGATACAGGCATTATGGGAGGAAGAAGTGATAGTGGTCTTTTAGAAATGGATTTTCATAATTACTATTTCAAAATAGATTTTAACAAATATCATTTATATTCTTAGTGTTTGATGAATTTGGAAATATTGTCAGCAAAGCCAATAAACACTAGAAAAAATAGTCATATATTCAGGTAACAGCTTGATAAACATTTAAAAATCAAATTTGTGGGGCCCTCCCTGGTGGTGCAATGGGTTAAAGCACTGCACTATGAAGCTCTCTGAAGCCACTGCAGCACGAGTTCAATCCCAGCCAGGGAGCTGACCCACATGGCGCAGCAGACCTCTCCTGACCCGCCTGCTGCTCCCCTCAGCAATGTATTTCAGAAGATCTGCCTTTTTTGTTCCCTACTCTATCTATGGTGAATCCTATCACTTACCACACCTATGGCCTGTACCCCAGTTCTGTAAGCATAAATAAATTCCTCTGGCTTTGGATCAAGTATCTGAACCTGGGTTTCAAAACTATCCTGTGCTAAGATTACACTTAAAGATGGCTGGCATGGGGTAAAAACTTATATCTGTACAGGTGTGACCCTCTAGCCCTAAACATATTCAGAATTACATAATAATAAGCATAATAATAATTTAAAATAAACATAATACTAATTTTAAAAAGCTAGCCATGTTGGGATACCTACCTTTTGAGTCTATTTGCCTTACTAACAGCTCTGATACTAATTTCTGAATCTGCTAGGTTCTCTTAAACCTTTTGTGTTTGCTTATATTAATTTCATTTCTTCTTATCTTTTAAAATTTAAGTTGTATCTCCAGGACGCAGTTTAAAATGAAGCTTACCTTAGACATCATCACCCTAAAGTGGTTTAATTCACTTGACAGCCCACATGGCAGCACAGACAATCTAGCCTGGCTACTCAGAGCCCGAGCTCTTCATCAGAAATATTTTAAGCGTCTCCCACTGAAGGAAGAAGGAAGCTATTATCTAATTCTGTGCATTTTTCTGTTAAAATTCTGAATTCCTGTTTCTCACTCCCTAACAAATGTTTGGGGTGGGGCATCAAGCTCATAACTATCACAAAAGTCAAGTTTTGTGGGGGGGGTGTTTTAAAGCAGTTGTGCCCCTTTATCTGGTTATTCTATGGAAGGACCAGTTCCCATGGCCTCTCTACTGTTATCACCACTGACCCTACCTATACAATTGCTCTGGGGAAGCAGGCTGTCCTTCCCGCTGTCTCTGGCTCTACCTAATATTTATAACCATTCTCCCTCTCTCTGCCATGTCTTTTTCTCTGTCTCCTCCACCTAATATCCATATTATCTCATTTTCCCACAAGTCCTCTTCAGTCCATGGTCTGCCAGTTCTGCTCATGCTGCCAGTTCCATAGCACTGGGATCCTGTGGTTCACTTGGATTCTCTTCTGAGTTTCATCTTAACTTGCATTCTCTGAGCATCTCTCCTTGCTGTCTCTGTGATTGCAACACTGAGGTCCTGTTCCACTCCTCCCCTTAAATACCCTCAGCCCCTACTATGCTACACTTGTGAATGTGGATTTCTTCCGGTACCATTTTGCCCTTTCCCCACTCTTTAGAAGGCAGTTTCTTTTCTTATCTGTCCCTAATGCACAGGTAGATTTCCTTCCTCTTGAATCTGCAGATCCTTGCATATGTCTGTGGCCCACAGAGGAACATTCACCTGCAAGGTGCATTTGGAGAAGATCTGACTCACTAACTGGAGTTTGTACTTTGCTCTAGATAAGTCCCTGTGCTTTGTGAATGCATATAATTATGAGTTTGGGCAATCATTTTAGATCCCTTCAAAATACTTACAGTATTTAGAACTGCTATTTAGTCAAGTGTAGAACCTTCCAACAGATTCCATCTGTGTATAAGCTGCCTTGCTGAGGTTTCTAAGTGAAAATTAAACTGCTGACTCAGTAATTCCATCACTGCAAAGACATAGGAGACATCTGCTGATCTGAAAACAGATCTCCATACTGCACCCTTCTGTCTGAAGACCTTGCCCACCAATCAGAGATAGACAAACGGACTTATGGAAAAACACATATGTGTCACCACAAATGACCTAACCTCAGGCCATGTTCCTCTCTGATCCTTTAAAACTTCTCTATGCCCTAACTTGGTGGAACATATCTTGGGAGAATGCCCCTTGCTTGTGGACTGGAATTCCTATTCTCAAATGAATAACCTTTTAATGATATTACACACTGAGTATTTCTCTGGGCTCAGCACCAGCTCCTATTCATGTATCAAGTTCTTTACTTGAATCATTGTATTAAATACTAAATAGAATTTCCACATGGCTGGGATTGTCTTTTTCTATTCTATATTTGAAGAAACATATTTTGAGAGAAATTAAGTAATTTGCCCCAGGTTACTCATTAATAAGAGTCAGAGAAGAAATTCAAGTTCAAGTCCTGAAGTCTAGTGAAGAAGAGCACATAATCATATCCCATAATAGGCCTCTATAACATAAGGATTATCTTGAGCTGGTTATCTTTATGAAACAGTGGACACAGGAAAAATCTAAGTAGCAATTAGCATTGTGTTAGAGATATTTACATTTATAAGGGAAATCTCCATTTGCAAAGGTGTCTTTCTAGCTGTCCCAAGAGTATGGCTAAAATTCTTGAAACCCTAAAACTCCAGAAGATTTAATTCTGCATAACAACCCATACACCAACCATACACTTGTTTACTATGCTTTTTTGTTGTTGTTGTTACATCCCACAACTGGCTTCCTTCATACCTAACAACTTCCTTTCTGTTTATTTAGAGATGGTATTTATGACGGTAACCTGGATATTTGGGGAAGTATTCCGTTTTCCTGGGGCCCTCCCAAGTATATAGCAGGCATATGTGTTATTACACTTTTGTTTGCTTTTCCCTGGTTAATCTTTTATGATGGGGACATCTCACTTAAGAATCTAGAAGAGCAGAGGGAAATTATTTTTCCTCTGCTACAATGCGTGAAGGAGAGCAGAACATGCCACTGAAAATGTCACTTTGACATATTGATTATTTTGAATTAAAGGTACTTGAAAAATAAGAGGAGAAAGGACACACTGACCCTCGAAGACACCGATGTCACCAGAGGTAGGGAACTCAGAGCTGGTAAGACTAAACAAATCTTGGAACTTCTTCAGCAAATGTATACTCTTTTATTCTTTTGAGAACTCACAAATTTGCTGTTTCTTTGTTTAAAGAAAGCTTCCTGTTTTTGTGCTTTATTTGAGTCTCATGTTTCTGTGGAACTCTAATGTATATAAAATTAAATTTGACTTTCTCCTTTTGGAGCACAGGAGAAAATTCCTACAAACCTCTGTGTTCTTCTCAGACGAGAGGAGTAATCTGATTTTAATCTGATTAACATTTTTCCCCTCCCTACTTCCTACACACACACACACACAAACACACAAGTAATCAGATAGGTTCTCAATTTAATAATGTGCATTTAGGGGAGCAACAATAATTTTGCAGGTCCTGATTTCAGTCTGGGAGAAAAGTGTTTAACTCCTGAGCAAAGGGAGTGAGGAGAGAGGAGGAGAACTTCACACAATAAAGAAGGAATGACTTCATCTTTACTCGGTAAGGAAAGATGTGTTCTCAGGAAGTATATATTTGCTCATAAACCTACACCTGGATGATACCCCCTTTCCACAAACTATGTTATTCTAGGAAAAAAAAAAAAAAAGGAGCAGTGATAACACCTTTGATTAAAAGAAGGGCAAAAGGATTATGGGAAAGGCAAAAGCTTGTCCTTAACCTCCAGGGACTCAATTGCTCTCCATCTGAAATAAAAATCGTACCAGAACAGGCATCTCAAAGAATTTAACTCTGAGAATCCTGGGATGGTCTGAGCTGAGCACCTTCCCTCCTATTAATCTGTTGTACGTCAGTTTAATTTGTTAGATCGGTCAAAGAACTTGAAAGCGCAAAAGGGAACATTTCCCCACACTTATGTATGCATGGCATTTTTATTCTGATAATCTTGTTCCCCAGTGAAAAGCAAAATCCCCAGGGTTGTTTAAATTTACAGTCCTCAACTAATGAGGCCAGCTATTTAATGCCACAAGATGGAAGCTCAGTGTTGAAGAAGGCCTACCCAGTTATCTGTATGCTTAAACCAAAAATGTTATGATTTATGGTGGATGAGCCCTTTTAATGATTTGAAAATTACCTATGAATCTTGAAAAGCTTAAGCCATACTGAAACCTGTTTTCCTCTGAGTCCCAGAGTTGTGTTTTCAATCCAAGGATTTGGCTTTTGACCCAAGTACACAGAGTACACCATCTCCTCTACAGTACAAATTGAAATATATCTCTTCTAAGTAGCTAATTTGTCAGCTGAAGGTTAATGACAGCAAAATGCTAATGATCAAATGGCAATTAAGTGCATCATATTTTTCAAACCAAACTCCCTTAAGAAGTATTACTACATAATTATGCTCTGGGAAACCTGCACCCTCCACTAAATCAAAGTCTGGGAGACCTTCCCTGCTTAGCAGCAACATGTTTGTCTTCTTTCTCTATTTGATTTCACAAGTTTCATAAATCATTTAGCAGCTGCAATTGTTTTCAAAATGTTTTGATTTCAAATGTAAATATTTATAACTATTGTTTTATTTTCCAAAACAAAGAGGAAGAACTGTGTTGAAAACAGCAGCAAGAACAGCCAATGCTTTTGACTGAGCTGCCTGTCTGAGACAAATCTTCTCAAGTATTTGCCTAAATTTTCGCTTGAGAATAGGAAGTCTCCAGAGAGGGCATGTGCAGGTCAAAGGCTGGCATGCCAACCTGAGTGCAAGGATTCCAAAACTTAACTGAACTGCAAACACACCTGCAGACATACCTATGCATTTAGCCCACGCGTAACCACCTTGCATCGTCACATTCCTGGCTCACAGGGCAAAATCCCCAGAAAAGAAGCCTTGCAAAAAAGAAAGATTGAGGTGTGTGTGTGGGATGGGAGTGGAGAGGGGGCATAGGTTAGCAGTGGAAAGGAGGGCCTAGTATGAATGAACCTGATTAGATTTATTTATTTATGCATACAGAAGTGGGGTACAAGCCAGAGGTGCAGGGGCGGTGAGAGGATTCACCAGAGATAGAGTGGGAGCAGAACAGGCAGACTGAGGAAGTACACTGCTGAGGGGAGCAGTGGGTGGGTCAGGAGAGGTCTGCTGAGCCATGTGGATCACCTCCGGGGGTCAGGGATTCAACTTGCACTGAAGCTGGCTGTGGCCAGCTTGCAGTGCTGTGTCGTTACCCATTGTGCCACCAGGGAACTTGATTATTTTAATATTATTCAGTTCAAACCTGACTTTGCCCTGGATGAGAGAGGCTCAACTTAGTTGACAAGAACAAATGCAATGTTTTCAAAGGAAATTTTCAAAAGTTTCAAGGAAGTTAAGTTAAAAATTATGGGGCCCTCCCTGGTGGCACAGTGGGTTAAAGCACAGCGCTAAGAAGCTAAAGCCACTGTAGCATGAGTTTGATTCCCAGCCCCGGAGGTGATCACATGGCTTGGCAGACCTCTCCTGACCTGCCCACTGGTCCCCTCAGCAGTGTACTTTGTTTATCTGCCTGTTCTGCTCCCCACTCTGTCTCTGTGAATCCTCTCACTGCCCCTGCACTTCTGGCCTGTACCCCAGTTCTGCATGCATAAATAAATAAGCCTTAAAAAATTATAGTCATTCCATTTTTATCAGGAACATGGTTCATTTGGGAAGACTGTTCTTTTTGGACAAAGAAAAAATTACCTCTTATCCTACTGGATTCTTTTTTGGGTTGATCAAACAATTAAAATACTATCAGACAAATGTGTAGAAGAAAAGAAAATTTCTTTATTTACATAATTTACATATGTTTGAAGAAACTATATGGATATAGATTATAAAGTAAGTGGAGTAAACTGAGGATATTTATATATTGAGCTAAGCAAAGGCATCATAGCCTGGGGCTAAAAGGAGATAGGAAGGGAACTTATAAGATGAAAGAATGAGATGCTCTGCAATTAAATGTTTGCCATGATACATAAATGGTTTCTCTGATTTTTTTTTTTTAAATAAAGGTTATTTCTGGCAAAAGCCCAATTCAGGATAATACCTCCAGTTTTCATTTTTCTATGTGGTTAAAGGATTGACATATTTCCTGTTAGCCCAAGGGCTTTGATTAAGCATAGCTCAATCAAATTATCTATATGCCAACGTGAAAAATCTTAATGAGGCCTGTTCTGAACTTCCAAGGAAAACCTACTTGAATACTTACAAAGGCCCACCTAGAAATCTTGGGGGGAGGTCTGTTCTAAACATTTTGGGGAGACCTGTTCTGGACATTTTGATACATTTTAGCATTCAATTAAAATAGTCAGGCTCATCCATACTAGACCCCCCTTTCCGATGATACCCTCCCCCATCTTTCTTTTTTGCAAGGCTTCTTGTCTGGGGATTTGCCCTCTGAGCCAGAAATGTGACAATGCAAAGTGGTTATAGGCCAGTTGAATGTGCAGATTTGTCCACAAATTTGTTTTCAAAAAGAATCAAACATGATTTATAATGGAAATGTTAAAAACGACAATGATCTTAAATTAATGAAAACTCCATTTGAGGAGAAGAGTAGATAAACGTAGACAAGTGGAGTTAGTACATGCCAGCATTCAACCTTCTGAGGTTCCTGAAGGCTCTGATTAATCACAATGTGATGCCAGTATTCGTGTCTCATGTCCTTGTTTTTTAAATAGTAAAAGCAAAAAGAGTTTCAAAAAGATTTTGAGGAGAAATTGCCCAGACTCATCTAAGTATATGTGTGCTGGCTCTCTAACACCCTCTCCCTGACTTCTACCTACTCTCTCCTTCCACAGCATTTTCCACTTCAGTCTTTATTCTTGTAGGATAGCCATACATTGTTCCATTCAAAGTATTGCAAAATTTCATATTCTCCTTTGTCTCCCCACCTCAACACCTGCAAAAGTCAAAAGAATTCTGATAGAAATTGGATCACCAGCCTTTGAAGACTAAGCCTCTGTGGAGCAGCTGGGATTGTGCTTAGGGTGTTGCTGCTGGAGGCGGCAGGGCCAGCGCTCACCTCAAAGCTTAAAGCTGTGTTGTCCCTCTCACTGGCTCACTAGACTCTGGGAACATAGGAAAATATGCAATCACACAATAATGGATTTTTTTTTTATGCCAATTCAGGAAGTTATAGAGCTTAGACAGGACAGTAAGGCCTGCAAGCAGAGAGGAGCTCCTTCTGAAAGCAGAGCTCAAATACATTAGGCAAGGCCAGAGGTAACACTTGCGTTAGCAAAAATAGTTGATAGTCTCAGGCCAAATGCTTTGGATGTCAAGGTGCAATGAATAGAGGCAAACTGAAATGATGGATTTCAAATGTTTTTGGTTTTGTGATCATTTTTACACTATTTAAAGTTATTTAACCCTACCCCCTAATTTTGTTTATATGGGTTCTATTTATGGATATTTAATATTTTAGAAATTAAAACTAAAAAAAATTTAGATTATACATTTTTACTTAACATAATGATAACTCACTATGTAAACATAAATATGCACTGATGGTGCATCGGATTAAAGCTCAGCACTAAGAAGCTAAAGCCACTTCAGCATGAGTTTGATCCCCCACCCCGGAGGTGACCACACGGCATTGCAGACCTCTCCTGACCCGCCCACTGCTCCCCTCAGCAGTGGACTTCATCAGTTGGCTTGTTCTGCTCCCCTCTCTGTCGCTGGTGAATCCTCTCACTACCCCTGCACCGCTGGCCTGTATCCCAGTCTGTATGGAGAAATAAATCTTAAAAAAAAAAAAAGATTACAATGGCATTGTTTTCTATTTTCACTAATTTTCTTAAAGTCTACAGTTAATGAAGATACATGGGTGTTTCTATTTGCTTCTGCATTGACTCTTCTATGTTATGTTGTACTGGTTGAAAAATAGGAAGAAAATTCAGCCTCCCACTGACAACTAGTCAAAAAAGGAGACCTGTATTAGTAATATTTTCAGGTAATTTGAATATTTTTCATTGATAATCTACCTAAAACTTGACAAGATGTCATTTTTTAAAAGCAAGTTGCAGTTGTTTGTATAATAAGTAGCCACAAAGTATATTTGGTTTTTTTACTCTGCGACATTAAAATCCACAGATCTATCTGGAAATCTAAAAGTTGACTGAACCCAGGAAAATTCTGGGCTCAGCATCCTCCCTGACAGATTCCCTGAGATGTCCCCCCACTGTCAGATTTCCCAGCCTGCCCTGCACACTGCTGGAACTGCAGATGCTCTTATGGCTTTATTTTCCCCTTGCAGGCAGCACAACCACTATTGGCTAATAACTAAATAAAGCAGAGCATAAGTAGAACCTTAGGAACTCTGGTGCAAGGCCTAAGAGGAATGACATGATCTAATGTGAAGAGAGAGGGAGAAAAGGCCAGGAGGTGAAAGAGGGAAGATCCAAGAAGCAACTGGACCAGAAAGGATTCTCCCTTTACAGGTGTGTATCCAGGTATGTTTGTCTGGGGATGGGAGTACAGGTCACTGGGATACAGAGATTGGAGAGAGATGAGCTCAAAGACAAGTTTCCTAGTACCATTCTTGATAGAAAAATGTACACATAGAATTAAAAGCTCTCCCTGGTGGCACAACGTGTTAAGGCACTGCACTATGAAGCTCTCAGAAACCACTGCAGCACGAATTCAATCCCGGGAGCTGACCCATATGGGGTGGCAAACCTCTCCTGCCTGCCCGCTGCTTCCCTCAGCAGTGTACTTCGTTGATCTGCCTGTTCTGCTCCCCACTCTGTCCCTGGTGAATCCTCTCACCCACCAAACTTCTGGCCTGTCCCCCAGCTCTGTCAGCATAAATAAATAAATCTTAAAAAAAAAAAAAAGCAGTGATCAAAATTTTTTCAACTTCTAGTTATTTGTAAGGCATTTGGTATAATTATTGAAACAATAACATAACTCAAATAAAGATTAGCAACACTGTTGGATACACCAAATTTAGATTTTTTCCCCTACCATTAACAGTTCTTATGTTATAAAAATGATTTTAAAATAATTGGTTTATTTTCCTCAACTGAAGAAAAATTAATCCCCAATTAAAAACACTATGTCAGCACTAGTATTTTCTCTTTCCTAGATGAATTTCTTCCCAAGAATAGATTTTTTTAAATGTGGCCTTACTGACTCTTGAAGGTTTTCAAACCCCTGCTCATAATTGACTCTTATAAAATCTTATTAAGTTTGACCCATTCATGCCAGGCATCTTCCAGAGAGTCCTGTCCACAGTCACAGAATATCCTGTCATCACTGACCAGGTCTCAGGTGGACTGAGAACACCTGATTCAAAGTGTTGGCCTAAACTTCTCCCCACAACATTTCATTCTAAGCAATAGTGCCTTCTCAACAAAGACAACACATCCCAGGATCTTTTAGAGCTGAAGTCCCCAGCATTATGATGGCTTTAGTACTTCTTTTAAAGTAAAGATATTTGCGTAATTTCCGCCAAGGTCTTAGGAGACAATTATGAAAGTTGGGTTCAAGAAAACAAATCTATTCTGAGACTTAAAGAAAAGGTGAGCTCAGGAGATGGACAGACCAACCGCAGGGGCCAGGGGCTCAGGGCTGACCAGGGCAAAAGTGGAACCCTGCCTCTGAGACTGAACCCCTCTTCGCTGAACTCACCATTCCTTTGCTTTTCAGAGAACAGGATCGAATTGCTACTGGCACTTTATATCCTAATGAACTATTTAAAATTCATCTCCATGCCTTCATATTCCTGTTATACAATGAATTTCCCCAAAGGAAACATAGTTTGAAATGTGTGGGGCATCTGAAGGAATAAGGCAAAAAAGCACAAGCTACGTGAAAGCCAAGTTGGCTCTTTGGGTAGCACCAAGGCAGTGGGAAAACTTGTATTTCTTCCAGATGGCTCCAGGCTCTAGGGACACATACTCAGTCTCTGTCTCTGTCAAATTCTCCTGTATTCTCACTGCTAATGACTCAGAGGGGCTTAGAGGGTGATGCGTTGGCAAAATAAATAAAAAAATAAAAACACGCTGATAAATCCTGCTGATGCAACTTTTGTGGAGAGAACAAGGAGCAGTCTCCTGCTTCACATGCCAGGCATGTCTAGTTACCTGATTTTCTCCACTCCTCTGTCCCTGGTGGGGAGGAATTGGCATATCTACAGTTACAAAACACCTTAATGAGAAGAATGCTATTGTGAGACAGTCATTATTGTGAACATCTGTGAACTGTAGAATTTAATTGCGCTACAGCTAATGTTTATTGTGTGTGGAAAGAGTATGGGATTAATGGTTGTTTGATTGTCTTTAGATGGTTTCTTATTATCTTTCCCTTTCTCTCGTGATGTTTTGGGAGAAGTTACAAAAAAGAAGCCTAAGTTCCAAGATCAGGCATCTCAATCATCCAACAATTTTTGGGTTTGCAAACAAGCAGCCTGGAGGGGAGGAGGTTTGTGCTTACAAGCCCCCTCAGGAATATCCAGTATAAAAATGAGGGGCAGGTGGAAAGCAGATAACCTGTGAGTTTTTTGTACAGAAAAAAAAAAAAAAAACATTTTCAGAAAGTTCATTAAAATTTCCCAAGTGATCTCAACTTCACGCTCTTATTTCCAAATATACTTATTTTAAATAACAGAAATTGAGAGGAGGAAATGAAAGTCTATGAAGATTTTCTGGGCTAAACCACAGGCTTAGAATTTTTTTTTTTTTTTGAGACAAAAAAGTAAACAATCTTTTTTTCCCTTGACAAACATGAGCACAAATAAAGCTTCCATTATCTTGGCTTCCCTATGGCTGTCCTCTGGGGTTGTAGGATGCTGTCTGCTCTACCTTGTGTTTCTCTGTCCTTGACAAATTTCTCAAGGTTTAATTCATAGAACAGGCTTTTTATTATTGCTTCAGTATGTCAAATCTGGAGAACAATATCTAAGTTACTTTTCAATAAAAAACGTTCAGTGTCTAGCATTTTAACTCCATTTTCATAAGAAATCTGGGTATATGTAAATGTCCTATTTCTAGACTTCAGACTCCCTCTGTGCTATAAACCTGTGCTCACAGCTGTAGAGGCATAAACTTCTTCAGTTTTTGCAGTCAATATTCAAAGAGCTAACTTTTGCACACATCTATCTAGCTTACCTTCCCCCACTCCCTACTTTTAACCATTTTGAATCCACCTAGACTTTTTGGAAATCTCTTTCACAAATCTACCCCATGAAAAATACCCCACAGGGAATATTTGAAAGTAATCAGATGTGTCTGACCCTCACCTTCCTGTCATCTGCAGCCCCAAACCTGGCCTCTGTCCATACTCTGGCAGCCCCAACCTGGCCCCTCTGCTCACAGTTTGCTCTGATCCTTCCAGGGTATCCCACCGCACAGCAGCTGAAGTAGCTTCTTTCTCCATGAGCCCAAGTGGTGCCTTTTCTCTGTCACCTCAATCAGAGGACACTACAATATAAAGTGAACACAACTCATAAGATAAAAGAAGACAAAACCCTTTGGAATAAAATTCCTTTGGTCTAAGTATGTAATTGCTACCTTTTATTCTAGTTAGCAGTTTTCTTAGAGAAACCCAAAAGGAGAAGAAAAATGCTGAAAAAGACATATGTGATTGAAATTAGCTGTTATCTTCAGGATGCCACTGGATTGCACATGGGATAATGAATTAAATGAAGTAGAAACCATGGCCTGAACTGGAAATGTGCTTTGTGCCTAATGTAATTAATCTCTATTGAAACAGCTAAGCCATTTAATTTGTGTTGCATGAATAATGAAATCAAAGGGGCACGTATGAATTAACTTTTTAACCGGCAGAGAAGATGAAAACTCCAGTTTAAAATTGACTGGGATTTTCCTGACTACTCTTTTGATAGGTGGACATCAGTCATAATGCCTTTTCTTCACTCTGTGGTCATGCATTGGCCTCAATTTTTAACCATTTTTAATCCATCCAGATTTCTTGAAATCTACCTCACAAACATTTTTACATGGCCACCTAAAGGATTTGAGCACAACCAGATAATTGTTAGTTGCATGGTCCTTCCCCACAAAGTACTTAGCTTTTTCCTTTCAAGATCTCCTGCCTTTTAATACTTGCAGAGGGCCAGCAAGAGAGCCATCCATAGCTTTTATCATGTTGCACTCTGAGACCACCAGGCCCCTTTGCAAATGCTGGTTTCTCTATAGTGTCCTCAGAAGAGAAGCCACGCCTGGAGAGCATTTTTTGGTCATTTAAACAGGGAAATGTATTATCTTCCCTAGACTTGGTTAGCATATAACAGTTTTATTAAAGACATAGCAATCGTGCAAGCTGATTATTCACATAAGGTAAGCCTAGTGCTAAACATCCCAGAGACTGCTGTGTGTTCCTGATCAGCTTTCCCTGTTTTTCTACCCCACATTGCAGGCATGAGTCTTCTCAAACCATGTGTCCAAAGGTTAGGCAGAGGTGGAAGGTTAGGGGTTGAATAAGGTTTCTCAAAGACAAGCTAACAATTTTAAATTCATAGTTAGGAATTTAGAGAAAAGATTATCTAAAAGGGCACTGTGTTTTGGTAATGTAAGTAACAAACAGAAATACACTCAAATAGATAATATTTGTTTCTCTTTGTTATTTCTCTCTTTTGTCATCTTTTTTACCTATCAGCATGGAAGGAAAGCATGTATTCACTGCTGAATCAGTGAGCTGGACAGAGCACTGGCAAGGGAATCTTAGGGTGGAAACAAAAGAGGCCAGGGGCAAGAAAAAAAAAAAAAATGGGGAGAGACATACCAGTGTGTAAGCAGGACGAATGTTGTTAAGGTTACTCATACATGTTACTGAGTGGTTTCACGTAATAGCAAATGTAGATTTTGGAAGTATGATCTGTCAACTTTTTAGTCAGGATCTACATTTTAGACCTCTAGTTTTTTAGCATTTGGGCAGAAAAAGGGGCAAGATGACAACCATCCAGAGGTTGTCCTTTTCAGACTGCCCTAGAGACTCACATTGTCTCCTCGAAGGAGTCCACCCTTCTTCATTTATGCCTGCACTGTACCTTTTAACTAGCTGCTAGATAGAATAAGGTCTTTGTCAATGCATTCACACTAAGGTGTTGATTCACTGAGAAGATAATTATTCATAGTCAAAAGAAATGAGTCTACAAGTATAGCATCCTAGGCGTAAAGACTAGATGATGAGGAAGATTTTTACGGAGAACAGGAAGAGTCTTCTATCCTGTCTTATGCTCAGGAAGACATTTAGCCAAGCTTCCCCAAACCTGGACACTTTGGTCACATTGTGCTAAAATGAAGCTTGAATTCTCTTTAAAGCACATAATATGTATTTTCCTTCATTTTTGCCTGTTCGTTTATGAATCAGAAAAAGTCTTCAATATTATATGAGAACTGAACTAATAGCATAGAAAATTAGATTTCTTACAGTAGATTATTTATTCTCCTTTGTTTTGATTTCTTTTCAGAAAAGTGTTTCCTGTAGATATTCAGAACAATGGAAGGCAGTTACTGTGTTTTGACTACATCGGAACACTCACAGTTTGCTTGAAATAAAAAAGCAGATTCTGCCTTTCAATTATGGTCCTTCCTAATTTGAACTGAATAATCTAATTATCCCTAATTTTATCCCTTGTTTGTAGAAAATGTGGAATCTTCAGCAAGTGAGATCAAGAGCTGTTTGTTTACAAAGATGTCTTACTATGGCAGCACAGGGGTGTTGAAGCAAACGGTTTGTCCACCAGCAGTTACGCTCTATTAGACCAATGTGTACGTTCCTCCCTAAACAGCTTGTTGTAAATATTTTACTCATTCTGTAACCTAATTAATACATTCATTCACATTTCTGCTTTTCAATCTTGGAATCAGGGAATTTGTCACACCTGGAAAAAATAGTAGTACCTATGATTTATCCCAAACTTAGTGACTTAAAGAGCAATTAATGTTGATTTTCTCACACAGTTTTTGAAGGTTAAACTCTGGAAGCAGCACAGGTAGGTGGTTCTAGCTCTGGGTCTCTCAGGTGTCAGCTGGGGCTGCAACCATCTGATGTGTGGTGTAAGATTCTGGAATATTTCAGTGTGAGATGTGGAACATTTCAAGACAAAGGGCTGTAGTTTAGCCAAGGACATTTCTGCGTAATTAAGCATTTTTGTATTTTGAATGTGTTTACAGTGATGAATAAAATATGCATCACAAACTATAGCTATTCACAGTGAAAACAAAGAACATATATACTAGCCTTGGAAGCAATGTGAGCTACTTATCTCATTTCCAATTAGGAGTCATTCAGGAGATGATGTGCTGTTAGAGTGCATTTTTTTTTTTAAGTGGAATTATGAAATGACTTGGAGTCACACAGATGTCGATTTGAGTTCTGACTTGTGTTGGACCATAGACAATTGACTTAAACTCCTTGAGCTTCAACTAGATCTTGCAGGTTAATTAGTAGGATTATAGAGAATTTTAGTGTTGTCATTATCACAGTTCTTGTCATCTTAGAGGAGTTCAAAAAGCTAGCTGTTATTATTTTAGCAATACCATCTCTCTGAACATTTGCATATAGAATTTCTAGATCTTGATACTCATATTTTTAAATACTTAGGGATTTGCATATTGCCTGTAATAAAATCTTTGAAAAGTTTTTTTTTTTTTTTTTTTTTTGCAGAAAAGAGAGCAATCTTTCTGTAAGGAAAGTATGACCTTCAAATGACGAATGGGTCTGTTTTTAAATTTAAATATTAGCTTGGCTTTTGCTGGGGTACAGGGCATACATGCCAGCAATGGGTGTCCAAAGTCCTCATGCCAGAAGTTTTCTTGGCTTTTTACTTTGTCTTTCTAAATTCACTTGCAGAAAGGGGAGAACTGGGGCTGTTCCAGAAACAACAAAAGTGAACTTTTCCTTAGATACAAAGTATAGTGTTTACAAAGTTATGTGCAGTACAGAACTTTGACATTTTGTAATAACACTTTTGTTATGTTAATGGAGCTCATTCGGATGCTGATAAAATGTCTGTGGCTAATGTCAAAGGGATGTCTGTAAATTAATATAAAGTGCAGTAATAAGTTCTAATTTACTACAACCTGATCAGTCAGTGGATGTGCTGGTCTCATCATAAATTTAATTTTGGTTACATTGCTTGGACAGATAATTAGAAAGCATGCCATTACTCACATTGAGTGCAATGTACATACACTTTGATTTTAACCATAGTTATTTTAACAGTTTAAAGAGTAAGTTAAATTGACATTACGGTTCTCATCAAGGTGCTTACAGTGATGTTCTGGCATAGTAACAAAAGATAGCAGAGATTCTGCTCCAACTCCTTGGTTTTATTAAGGAGGAGAATGTTACAAAGAAAGGGAGTGATTTCCCAGTATCACACAGAAACTGAGAATCAAAAAATGGTGCTGGAACCTATCTGCTTCAGTTCTAAAACTTTTTCCTTTGTTTTACACAGCAGAGTGAAATATGGAAGCCTCCTAATGGCATGCTTGGCTTCCTTTTTCTCTCCATTCACATTTTCTTTAAATAAATTAAAGCATGCTACCAACTTTTCTATGGAGTATAAATTATCTGCAGTGTAACCATAGCTGTTGATGAAAAGCTTTTGGATAGCAACTTCTTTCTTGCTTTTTATGCTGTCTGGGTCCATTCCATATCATTTACACAAAGACTATTACAATGAACACATTTCTATTTTTGCTGTCTCTCCACGCCATGCTAATCTGTAAACTCTTTCCTTCTATTCCAATCCAAGTGTCTACCCTAGAGGAGGTGCATGTCTAAATGATAGGTGTACTGCAATGAACATTAAGGAAGCCAGGAACATTTTCCTTACAGATCCCTGAGAACTCTTGACATCCCCAGGCCCAGAACAATCTCATCACAGTAGTCCCAATTAATCTCTGCTTTTTGCATTTCAATCACTGAAGTGTAGGTTAAAAAAATCAGATTCCTGGGCTCCATCTCAAATCACTGAATCAGAATTGCTGGGTTAAGAATCTGCATTTTTTAAAAAATATTATAATAGTTTATTTTTACATCATTTTGTGCATTTTTCCATCTCAGCTGTAATCCCCTTGGGTTTCCCATCACCAAATCACCCTGTGCCATCACCACAGTCCAGTGCATTTCCCTTCCCCCACTGTTTTTGATCCCATTCCCCACTTCACCTCTATGAATTGTCTCTAGTATATAACTGTTCGTTATTATTATTATTTCTCCCCCAGTCCATTATACTCCTGCTATGAAACTATTCAATATTTTTCCTTTTCTTTCTGGCTTATTTCACTAAGAATGATCTTTTCCAGCTCCATCCATGTTGCTGCAAAAGGCATGTGGTTTTTTTTTGTTTGTTTGTTTGTTTGTTTTTTGTCACTGAGTAATATTCCATTGTATATATGTACCACATCTTTTTGATCCAGTCATCTATTTTTGGGCATTTGGGCTGTTTCCATGTCTTTCCAATTGTAAATAAAGCAGCAATAAACATGGGGGTGCAAGTATCTTTTTGAATCAGTGTTTTTGTGTCTTTTGGATAGATACCTGGGAGTGGGAAGAATCTGCATTTTAAACAAGCATCCACATCAGTCTTAGCCACATCCAAGTTTAGAACACACATGTCTATAGAAATCAGTGAGTACCTGCTCTGTCCACTAGGTACTCACCACATGGTGCCATTTTGCCATTGGTCATTTCATATGTGAATAAAACATTCTATCTTCTGTACCTATTGCTTCCGATAGTGGCTCAAGTCTCACATCTATCTGTATGGCTCACACCACCTATGAATATTTAATGTTAACTATCCAACTTATTGAATGACTATGTCATTAAATATAATGTGACATTCCTCATTGTTGATACACAAAATTTTACTTTTAGGCCTCAAAGTCTTCTTTGCAGTCACCAAAAGCCTCTAGACACTCTAAGAGGGCACTAAGGTGAGACTGAGGCTACTACTTTCCAACAACACCCCTCTTCCTTCCTTCAGTTTGTGGGCCTCCTTTTTAGGTGATTCGACCCCAGCTCTAAAGTATGGCATGTGGCTCAAACCTCACCTACTCAGTACAATCCCATCTGTTACTCAGTGACGCACCACAAAACAACACTCCCGCCCATGAAGGCTTGCATGGACAGTGGGGACCGCTTTAGATAACCTAGCAATGTCATAGGTTACACCATCTAGCTTTGTGTAAATGCACTCTATATTTATATAATGATACAGCCTGCTCCAGATGTCTCAGCATGGAGGTTAGCCACTCATGACTACATTTAGGACGGATATGATTCAGTTAAGGCCAAAGAGCTATAAGGAGAAATTGGCTGTTAACTTCTATAGCCTGGAAATTTCTGCATAGAGAAGAGAGAGCATATAACCCTGGCAGCCATCTTATACCTTGACAGTATGCAGCCTTTTCTGTGGTAGGATAGAAGGCAGCCAGGAAATGAAAAGAAACAGAATCCCTGGTGAACTCAATGAAGTGCTGAATCTAACTACACACAAGCTGTGTTTGCCTCAACTCTTTTCGTTATATGAGGCGGTAATCCCTTCCAACCTTTTAAGTCCTTTTGAGCTGAATGTTCTCCTACATGGAACAAAAACACCCTGAGTGCTACATGTAAGGACCACATTTCTCTTTCTCATCACTGTCTCCCAACAGTATCTAATGCAGAGTGGGCGACTACGATGTATTTTTGAGGAAATAAATGCACTCCAGTTGTGCACTCTGGTTTTCCTAGCGGACTAAGTAATGATAATACATTCAGAAGCTATCATGGTTTGTTGGAGAATACTGCTCATGGTGTTCAATATATTAAGCCTACATACTCATGTATTGCATTTATGTGCTATTATCCTTTCTGGGGATATAGAGATTTTTAATGCAGAAGATGAAAGGAATTCATATTTGCTGACTACCTCAAATAGTCCAGGCACTGTGCTGAATTCACATAATGTTTTTCAATTACCCTCACACATAAACTGTAACATATATATATATATATATATATATATATATATATATATATATATATGCATAATTGCTATTAATATTTAAAACAAAATTATCTCAGGGTAATTAAATGATTAGGCCAAAGTCACATTAGTGACTATGTGGGGAAATTGATATTTGAACCAGGCTCATGCCCTTTGGTGCCCATGTCTGAGGAGCTCTCAGTCTTTTCATTCTTCACTGGTGATGTGGAGAGAAGAGAGTGAGGTCAGAGGAGTCGGGAGCTTCATAGCTAATCCTCCAGAGAAGGAACTTAGTATTTCATTGTTCTAAGGTCATTGAAGGGAAAAAATAGAAGCCTTTAGCTCAGAGAAATAATAATGTTTGTTACTTACAAAGCTTTATGTCTTGCTTGAAAATTTAATTGGAGTTGGTCTTTAGCTTCTATGACTGCCAAATGACCAGGAGGTCCGTTGCCCTGCTATGAGGTTTTTAGCCAACTCACAAGGGTTATTTTACTTGACAAGGGTCCTGTTTTAATGGAAAGGGTTGGCACATCCTATTCATATCCTGGTTTTGATCTCACTGCAGTAAATTTGGTTAAATTCTCCTCCCACCCTTAAAAGGGCCCCTTCCACCATTTTTCTTTTCCCAGGTCCACTATGATATGTAGAGTGAGTTTGTTCTGGTGAAGCTCTTTCCTGCCCACTAGGATTCCCCCCAACACCTGCAGGTTGTCTGGCATCCAGGAGTGGGGGGAGTGCCAGACTTGTCAGCAGCCATACAGCCAGTTGCTGTAGGATTGCAGGCGGAGGGTAAAGAGCTTATCAGTCCTGGCTTACCAGCCACCACCATCCAACACCTTCCCTATTCAACAAGAGTATTATGTGCTGTGCTGCTCTACTTAGCAGTAGCTTTAATTTCTTCTCAGCAGCAGATGCCATTGTTCTGTGGCAGATAAATGTGGAAACGAGTCTCTGGATAGCCTGCTATTGAGCCAAGAGGCACATCCGCCTGGCTTTGCTTCTCAGGAGGTGGTAACCAGAGCTTGATGCCTTCATTAACACTAAGAGACAACCACAGAGCTTGAGGCACCAGAAGGAAGACTTGGACAAAGGAGAAGGATGAATGGGAGAGAGGCAGGAAGAAAGAAAGGAGAGGATTAGAGGGGGAAAATGAAGGAAAGCAGGTAAATGGCCTATAGAAGTGCAAAGGCATGAACTTCAGGACCCTCAGCAAGTCTGTTTTCCTACCTGTAGGTACTCAGATCTTATCACAAAAATTTACTGGATGAACCCATTTCCTGGTTTGCTCCTAATGCTTTGAGTACAATAACTATCTTGCTAGCAGTATGGTTCATGTCTGGAATCGGTCTGCATTTTCCAGGATGAAGCTTTTGTATAAGAGCAGTGCTCCCTAACATCTTTTGACTTATAACTTCTCTATCTCCTCACCAACTTATCCTGTTAATACGTGTTGGTTTTTGCCTAAGGCTCTCCTGTCTACTTATTGGGACTAGAGAATTATTCAGATTTCCAGAACAGTAGTGTCCGCTGCAACACACAGTTCCAAGGGACATCCCTCATGCCAACCAGGATCCCTGGAGTTGCCACACTCACAGACTGACTGTTTTTCTGTGCTAGGCCATCTGCCATATCCCCTATTGTGGGTTGAGGGTTGAGGCTTTTCATCTCAGATGCTGGTTAAACTCCCATCTCAACAGATCAGTGTGTCTGCTTCATCTAATTAGCACTGTTAAGCTGTTCATATCCATGCTACTGAAGTTGGCCTGAATCAGATAAAATTCTCTAATATTACTGTTCCCCACAAACTGTCTCCCATGAGAGAGCAGCATGAGACTGTTGCTGAGTTGGTTCACCTCTCAATTTTGACCTCCCACAATCTGAGTCTCTCTTGTCCAGCAGCTAGGCCTTGAAGATCACAGTGAGACCGAGCAATCAACTTGTCCTGAAGGCTCCCCTCCAGACCCAACCACCCCACAGCAGGGGGCATGATCCAGCCTAGGAGACACCTCCTCAGGTCACCACCCTGTTAAGACTCCAGTGGTTTCTTATTGACCTCAGAAAGAAAAGTAATAAAGCAGATGAACTGAGAGCAAATGTGTCTGATGGATCTCAATAAAAAACAGATGCTCTAAATAATAAAAATGATAAATCACTGGTTAAATTAGAGAGAAGATACAAATATAGAACAATCATAATACATTTGCATAGATGATGCTTATATATATGTCACCAGAAATCATATATAGTTAAAAACCCAAATTACAAACCTTAATGCAATTTAACTATATTGAAGTCTTTATGAATGGCTTAAGCAGAGGAAGAAAGTTGGAAAAGATGTGAACTAGAAAAAATGGAAAAGACATTTTAGGACTTTATGAAGGAATAATTTCTAAGGAAGATATCTTTGGGCTTTACAGGAGAATTGTTTCAAATGTTTAAAAAAGAGAATATTGTTGCTATCATCTGTTACTATTTGAGTGATTCTTAGTTTCAACAAAAGTGAAAGGCTTTACATTTCATTTAGTAAGTTAGCATGATTGACAGCAAATTTTGATTAGATTGTTTTAAAAGTAAAACACTTAGACCTATGTCACTTACAAATATAGATGCCAATGTACTGAAAAATAATAGGTAATGAAATTCATTGCTATTTTAGAACAAAATATTTTGTTAAATAAGGCTGCATGTAAGAACATATGTTCAAATATTAGACTACAAATGTGTAATTTATGATATTAGTAGATCAAATGAAAATTATGTATTTGATCGAGTTCAGATTTTATTTCAACTTTTAAAATGATTCCTAAATTAGGGCCCTCCCTGGTGGCACAGCGGGTTAAAGCACAGCACTAAGAAGCTAAAGTCACTTCAGCATGAGTTTGATCCCCACCCTGGAGGTGACCCACATGGTGCAGCAGACCTCTCCTGACCCGCCCACTTCTCCCCTCAGCAGTGTACTTCCTCAATCAGCCTGTTCTGCTCCCCACTCTGTCTCTAGTGAATCCTCTCACTGCCCCTATACCTCTGGCCTGTATCCTAGTTCTGTATGCATAAATATATAAATCTTTAAAAAAATTATTACTAAAATAAGAGTAGAGGAATATGTCTTTAATATGATAAAAGAACAATTGCAAAACAAGCATCTCCTCTCACAGTAAAAATGCTAATGTTGGGCCCTCCTTGGTGGCACAGCGGGTTAAAGCACAGCACTGAGAATCTAAAGCCACTTCCGCATGAGTTCGATCCCCGCCTGCCCCGGAGGAGATCCACATGGTGTGGCAGACTTCTCCTGACCCGCCCGCTGCTCCCCTCAGCAGTGTACTTGGTCGATCTGCCGGTTCTGCTCCCCACTCTGTCTCTGGTGAATCCTCTCACTGCCCCTGAGCCTCTGGACTGTACCCCAGTTCTGTATGCACAAATAAATAAATCTTTAAAAAAATGCTAATATTTTTGTTCTTAAATCAAACATAAAACAATGTTCCCTTTAGTACTATTCTTACTATGGATATTTTAGCCACTGTAGTAAGAGAAAATTGAACTAGGCTTATAAAAGGAGAGAAATATTATCTATTCTCACACTATAAAATGAGAGAAATGTATATTCTTATACAGTTTTCTAGATAGCAAGAAATTAGTAACTTTCACAATCTGATAATAGAAATGTGATAAAATATGTCAGAAGGACAATTCGATAAAGGCTATCAAAATCTTGGACACATATGAATTTCTTTTATTTCAGATAAACTAGTGTATAACTGAATTTGTTTAATGCAATGTTTTCTACATTTAAATATGTACAAACAGAATTGATGACACTAGATGTATCTAGAAAAAGATCTATAAGCAAATAAAAGATAGCAACATTTTAACAATGCCTCTCGCAGTGAAATTGCTAAAATAGAATTTTCAACTATGACTCATGGAAATATAAAATGAACACATATCCATGTTTTTGTTCAATTTACTAAATAATGAGGGAACAAGTAAGGTATTAAGCCTGCTTCAAAGTATATTTAAAGAACTACATATTTTAGGTAATTTAACACAAGAATGCTGGGATCAGATTGCTTGGTCAGATGGTAAGTGGTGAATATTCTGCAGCAGATGTGCATGGATATTATATTTCGATTAGCCAGAAATCTTTTGAGTCTCTACTGGACAAAAATCTACAAGGGAACTTGAAACTTGTCTAAATCTGGAAAATTTAATCAAAAGTAGATAGGAAATTGAACAAAACAGTTTCCCTAGACATTATTGTCAAGTATGGTAGCCACCAGTCACAAAGGACATTCAAACCTTGAAATATATATCATTAGCCCAAAGTGTGATGTGTTGTAATATAAAATACACACCAAATTTCAAAGACTTAATTCAGAAAAATAATGTAAAATGTCTCCTTAGTAATTTCTTACAAAATTACATACTAAACATAATATTCTGGCATAGAAGGTTAGATAAATTACATTATAAACTTAATTTTACCTGCATATTTTTATGCCTTTACTATGACTATTAGAAAATTTTCATTATATGTTTCATATTATGTATTTATTAGTTCCAGATACTCCTTAGATGGCCTGTTGCCTTCATATGATGTTGCAAGGAAATGCCACCTATATTTTTGTCTCATTTTCAAGTTTTAAAATAATTTTCATTATAGGTAATTTTGGTAATATGGGTATTTTTTCATTTTTTGTAATTTTATAAAGTCTCTATAAAAAGTTTTCTGTCCCATCTCTCTGCAAATAGGAAGGAAATACCCAAGTCAAGTTAGGAAATAAAATATACAAGGAGCAGGATTTGGAAAGGACTCTAATGGCATGCTCAACTGTGTTAGCGCCAAAGTCCTCCTGTGACTTATTTTCACTAATGGTTTTAAGCAGTGAAGCATCTCTTAAAGTCTATTTCAGAGAAAATGAGAGGAGCCCAAAGCGTGAGCTGTGAAAGCCTCATCTTGTGAGAAGGAATCTCACTGTATATTTCTGATTGACATACTCTCTCTGGAGTGGCTCTCAAGCCTGGTGGCCCAGAACTAACCATAAAAGCTATCTCAGCTGCTTAATGTGAATGGTGAAGAAGGTAGAAGATCCAGACACACTACATGTGGCCTTGGTAGTGTCCAGATTGCCCTAAGAATAAAGGGAGGGACGCACTCAAGGAAGTGAGAGAGTTCCAGAGTTCTTCACATTCTAGTACAGTTAATATTTACCCTATTGATAGTATCTGTATTAGAGATCCTTAGGTACTAATGCACTTTAATAGGCAATGATGAAGATACTTCAAGGGCTGACTAACTTTCATTTGGTTGCTATATCATAGGATCTTCCTTTTGGGGAGGTAAAATTTAGGAACAGAATGTCAAGACACTGGAATTTGTGTTCCCATGTTCTTCTATTATAAAGAATGAATAGAAGTAAACATGAAGGTAACTGCTCCACATCTAGAAACTAAGATGACATGCAATCTCAAATTTAAAACCTTGGGTTTTTCTAGTTCATAAGCATTTTCTCTAAACTACATACAACAAAAATTGATAATAGTATGCCTAACCTCTTGGAGTTGTATGTGTCTCTGTGTGTGTATGAGTGTAATTAATATAGAAAATTAAAATAAATTATAAAGCTAAAGTGACAATTTGCTTTAAAATTTATTATCTCTCCCTCCCTGTGTAAAGAGGGATTTTTATTTTATAATTAGACCTAGTGGGAAAAAGAGATTTACCCATGTCATCTTCTCTTTGAACTTTGAACTTGAATTTAATAGTCTAGATTTTCAAGTTCATGTAGCAAACTGAAGATCAATTAAAGTTGAGACAGCTTCATTGAGGCTGATTCAATAAACAAGCTAAATGGAGAGTGTCCTCTCTATATGCCTGATTTAGAAACTGTTGACACTCTGCTTCTTGTAGAATGGTGGAAGCCATTTTGCTCACCCTATTTCTAGGCCTCCACTAGCATAACTGCATTTTTTCTGTATGCCCCTAGATTTTCCTAGTTTCTCATCCAAACCTTGTCCTTCAGTGCTCCAGTACAGTGGTTCTTAAAGTATTATTAAGGGGAAAGAATGCCCTGAAGGAACTCCAAGTGTTTGGTGGACTCCACCCCCTCTCCAGCCCCAATCCATGAAGACACCCGAAACTACAAATCCCATCATCACCTAAGGCAGGATTGCTGGGGCCTGAGGGTAGAGTTAAGCAGCCAGGTTTGGTATAAAGCCAGACATGTGGGCTTCAGAGGGAGCTTGCTCCTCCTGCTCCTCTTGGCTCTTGGCTCAGCATGCCATTGGGAATCAAGGTTTGTGGAACTGGCAGGACCCATTGCCAATTTACCACCCTCTCTTCCCCCCTGAAATACTCATTTCCTTGTTTCCCTTACTTTTGTAAATTAAAGCCTTTGTGTGCATGCCTGCAGTTGAATGTTATAAGTCACTTTAAGCATACGGGTGAGGACCCCAAATCAGGCACCACATTTCATATCGCGGCTGCCCTGTAACAATGTGACTTCAGTTCTACCTCATGTAGGGAAGGAGCCGAGCTGCGCCTAAAGATATGTTACACAGAAGGCAGGCAAACCCAGGGGGAAGAAATGTTGATTCTTTCTTAGCTTTGGATTTGCACAGCCAAGGGATTTGGAAGACTTGGAGACACACAGAGGAGAGACCTCTAGAGATGCCTGGAACAGACATGAGTGAGAAATATGTGGGGAGGCTGCCATTGCCAGCTGTTACCGTGATTTTACTTTGATTTTGCTCCTTTCATGCCAGACTTTACTGGTCCCTTTTGCCCCTTCCAATGCTTCCCCAACAGAAGGTGTCATAGACATGGCAATTTTGGGCGCCTCAGCAGCCCCACTGCAAGCCAAACCTTGTATATTTTGTAATATACTTTTAAATGTGATTAAAATCAATGGCATTTAATTATTAGATTAATGTTTAATAAAACTTTTTATAACAATACTATAATCTCTTTTTTTTTTTTGTACAGTGTTAACATTTACACTAATGGTGCAAAAGTAACGGAGCATAAAACTGTTAGTGCCTAGTGTTAATCCCAAATGCACTGAGACAGTCCCTGCATCCTCAAGACTGTGCCTTCAGTTTCACTTAAGAATGCCCTGCATAAAACTCAAAAACTATTACTTTTTTTAAAATTTGATCCTGAGCATGTTTCCTTTTATAGAAGTACACTTCTATAATCAAACAATGATGGTTGTCTTATGGAAAAACACTTGTGCAATGAACTTTCACACTGGTACATTAAAACCCATTAGTCTATGGACTAAAATCCATTAGTCTATATTCATACTGTCACATTAAATTCCATTACTTTACTTTGAGTGGCTCTTCTACTCATGTTCTGTTCTATTCATGTTCTGTTTTGGTCATTTGGAAAATATTTTTTTTTATTGACTTTGCAAGTCTTCTAAATGTTGACTCATTAAATTGGAGATTCCACAAATTTAAGAACTGCTACTGATCTTTGTGAAATAACAGGGAAGCTTGAAGTGATCTGACAGAGTAGTAAACTGCTCAGAACTTTTCAAGCTGTTTTATTTGTGTAAAGCAACACATTGCTCAAATACTTCAACCAAAATAATGTAACTCAACAGTGAAAGCTGAAACAGGTATGAAGATCCAGCTGTCTCCTATTGTTAAGCAATAAAAGACATACATATAATACAATAAATTTTAAGAATATTAAGGGTTCCTGAGACCAAAAACATTGAAAACTCATGAGCTGGTCAAGCCTGCATTATCTGAGAATCAGTGTTCACTTCCAGTATATATTGTTCTTTCTATGACATTGTCTGTCATAAAACCTGTCAAACACTGATGTGCATGCAGATCACCAGGGGAATGCTAAATAAAAAGTAGGTTCTGATGCTATGCACACAGAGGGGGACTTGAGCTCCTGCATTTCTAACAGTCTTCTCAGAAGATCCCAAAGTTGCTCGCCCATAGCCTTCCCCACTCCCCCAGGTGGCACAGGTCTATCTCATCCATCGTCATTCACATGGTCCTCATCATCACTCCCTGTGACATTTGAGTTGTTATCTCACTTCTATTATTATTAGTGTTACAGGACAAGGTGAAGGACACCCCAGGGCCCCCTAAACTGCCTGTTTTAAGTAGGTTCATCAAGACAAAACATATTATAATGTATAAGATCTTTGATGGAAAGGAGTTTTAATATAACTAGCGTCCAACAAAGAAAAAACAATGAATAGTTTCCAAATCAAGCACCCTGAAGGTACCATCCTCTTGTGGGTAAATGCCCAGTCAAATGGGGTTGGCATAAACCAGGGCCACTAAGGTCCTAAAGCTTATCATTAGACTAAGTCACCTCCTGGTGGGGACACATAGAAAAGGGGCAAAACAGCCAGACAAGTCTGGAAGGAACAGCACACAATCAAGATAAACACAGTCAGTGTTAACTCCCCACTGTCTCTCTCCCACATTTGTTTCAACCAGTCCAAGACCTAGAAGCAAGTGCAGAGTCTTCAATGTCTCTCTGCTCTATGTGCCTCCTCCAAGTATCCTTCTGGCTCTCCCTCCGGCTTCCTTCCTTCCTCCAGGCTCCTGGCCAGCATCCCCCCTCCCTCCCTGCTCAATGCCACCCTTCCTAGGGTGGGACAGGGAACCTGGAACCTCCCCTATCCCTGGAGACCTCTCTTACCTTATGTTCATTGTCATTATTACTGCTTGTTCATATTTATCAAAGTGGCACTAGATAGCATGCTAATAACTTTATCTGTATTATGTCAATGAATGCTCACAGTATGCCTATGAGGTAGATTCTGTTACTAGACTTAATGTACATTTCAAGAGACTAAAACACTAAATAATTTGCCAAAAGCACAAACTTGGAAAAGCCAATGTTTAATATTATATCTGGTTAGGGCCCTCCCTGGTGGAGCAGCAGGTTGGAATGCTGCACTGCAAGCTAAGCCAAGCCCAGGCTGCTTCAGTGTGAGTTCGACCCCTGCCCCGGGGGGCGAGCCACATGGCACAGCAGACCTCTCCTGACCCGCCCGCTGCTCTGCTCAGCAGTGGGACTTCCTCAGATCTGCCTGTTCTGCTCCCCACTCTGTCTCTGGTGAATCCTCTCACCGCCCCTGCACCTCTGGCCTGTACCCCAGCTCGGGATGCATAAGTAAATAAATAAATCTTTAAAACATATATCTGCTTGGTTTCATGGCTAATGCTGTTAGTCACTACATTTTATTGACTTACATAATTCTATTTTAATAATGTAATTTTTTTCATTGTATATGCCCTGTATTTATATTATTTGCTCCTTGGGAGTCTAAACCCAAATGCTTATTTCTCTGCATTTTGCTCAGTACTTTTTGCAGAGATCTATAATGCACATATCAATCTTTTGTTATTGGTGTTTCATAATTGCCATGTTTTTGGAGGCCTCTGCTGAGAATTTCCTATCTAGTCAGTCCTTTCAGAAGTTTTGTATTGACAGAAAGGAAAAGGGAAACAGAAGAAAATTCCCACCAGGAAAAGGTAAGAAAAAGGGTTGAAGTTTGTGAAGCAGCATGAAATAACTATGAGTTATGAAAGGAGAATAGGCAGAATCTTTGAAAATTTATCTTTTAAAAGTCATCCATTCTTATTTTTTTAACTTCACATCAATTTATAGAGGTACTTCAAAGAGAGTTTTTTGAAAGCCCAGTGTCAATGTTTGCTTCCTGGAAAGCTTCATCAGGAAGGCCAAGTGTGCTCTTAAGGGAGAAGAAAATAGCAACAATTAGCATTTGTATAGGCCTCTTAAAGTTTAAGCTAGTGCTCCTCTGCTTACATTAACTCATTTGAGCCTCCCTTTAATCTAGTGAAGTAGGTATTATTACCTTTCTATTAAAAATAAAGACTTCCAGCCTCAAGGCAGCTTCCCAGGTACTCCAGACCACTTAGCTATTGACCAGATGGAACAATCTACCCCTTTCCTATGTTCCTTCCACTCCAGTGGCAGCATTATTGGCATAAAGCCACTATAAAATATACAATTACCTTACATGTGAGACTGGAGATCACTGAGAATAACAGTAACTTTTTAATCTCTGAATAGCACTAGAAACTATCAACAAATATTTAATTAACTTAATCTATGACATTTAACAAAATTATTTTGGTGGCTACCTTCCATTTTCTCCCCATCTTTACCTTGAAGCCAAATTTATATCTTCTATGTTCATTGTTAAGAGGAAAAATCACAGTTTTTATTAAAATAGAAAAAAAGTCATGGGCCCTCCCTGGTGGTACAGCACCATGACACAATCAACAGCCACTGTAGCATAAGTTCAATTCCCATTCTGCAGGAGAAATGACCCACATGGCATGGTAGACATCAAACCCGCCCGCTGCTCCCCTCAGCAGTGTACTTTATCATTCTGCCTCTTCTGCTCCCCTCTCTGTCTCTGGTGAATCCTCTCACCACTCACACCTCTGGTCTGTACCCCAGTTCCTGTCGGCATAAATAAATAAATATTTAAAAATAGAAAACATCTTTATTCAGGACTATTATGACAGGTACTAGAACTACTACAATCGGGTTGTACAGCAGGGGAGAAAGATTGAGCTGAACTCTTATCAATAGGACATACAGGAATGGATATCTAAGCAGAGGTAGAGGGAGGCTGGGGGAAGTCCTCAATAGACAGAAATGTACTAAGAGGATAGGGTTATTCTTTGCTAAACTGACCTAATAGGAGCCATACTAGAGTTGGGCCATGGCGATTAGGTATCACCAGGGAGGTGATCGAAGATAAGAAAATTGATTTTACTGGGGGTGGGCAATTCTCACTAAACCCACCTGAAACTAGGCTCTTAAGGTAGTGCCGAGAATAGGGCCTTGTTGAAAAAAGAGTGCAGAGGAGTGTAACTAGTTTGGTTAAGGTGAGAATCTCTGCCATTCTGCTAATTAAATGAATAGTATAAAATCATAAAATCAATAGAATCATTGTTTTCTGGTTTTAATCCTGTTTCTCAGTGTGTATGTAGGGTGTGTGTGTATGCGTGTGCGCCTGTATATGGGAGTAGAGATTGAAATCAACATCAGATTTTACAGACATGTATCCCTTTATCTTGATGACATTTAACCAATAACTTTTCTTTCTATGCTATTATCTCTAACTATGAAGGAAGTGGTTGAGGTTATTTCTAATATCACAGCTGGTATGAAATTTAAAGGGTTAAAATTTTGCCTGTTTTTTTTTTTTTTT
>NW_004567115.1:25249627-25294966 GCF_000260355.1 Condylura cristata
CTGCGCCACCAGGAAGGGCCTTTTGCCTGTTTTTATACTCAGCTTTGATAACAGTGTGGGGGGGGGGGAGTTTGTCTCACTCCACCACACTCCCTAAGTCTTCCATTCTTTGGTATGTACAATTAACGTTTCCCCAATCACTTGTATTCTTAAATACAAACTTACATGCAAAACAAGTCCCTAGTCGCCCAGTTCCAACTATTATATTGCCCCTCTTAATGCTCTTCAATAGGGATGCTGGTGTGGCCTTATTTAAACATCTATAGTCCCCACATGGAAGCTTACAGGCATGTGCTTGTGCATCTTTATGTGATTATTAACATGGATTCAAAGAACACTGCTATATAGCTGTCAAAGACCTCGCAACAAAATCACCTGTGGATTTGGGCATACTCCTGGTTGGGTTGCAAAGGAAATCATCCTGAGTTTCTCCAGGTTGGCAAATAATCAAACAAGCATCAGAGAGATGGATAAGAGAAAATTCCAAGAAGAAGGTTAATCATAACATGTACACTTCCTACATATTTAGGCACTATGAAGCTTAACTGAGTAACTTGTCCATGTGACTTCAGACACCATCTTAAGTAGCTTAACTAGAACAGAAGGATTTAGGGAGGTTACCCAGGAAAGCACCATTGACAAAGGAATGAAGATTAAGTTCTGCCTTTTCCACTGAAAAGACCTAAGGATATAGGGTCTTCCTGATACACACATTACAGGGAGAATTTTACATGGAAATATATTTTTAGAAAGTAACCTTAACCCAGTCTTCAGAGTCCCTTCCATGAAATTAAACTTTGCCAAAGACCTGTTTTGGGGTGACAGATTTTTGCTCTCCTACAGCTTATATGGGCCAAGCTGGCAAAATCACAGTGCATCTGTATTTCTATTTGGGCTAAAATTTGTGTCTCTTTTCTCATATCTCATTGATAATGTTCAATACCATTTGACAAATATTTACTGTGTGCCAAACATTTTGCATATATTATCTCTAATCCTCATAAAACTTTGTAGGACATAATTATCCTCAAGTTGCTAATGACAGAATTTAGATCAGAACGCATGATCATTTAGTACTAGAACTGGAACTGATTCCAGGTGTGCTCAACTCTGTATCGTGTGTTTTCTGAATTCATCATACAGCGATCTGTTTCATTTCTGGTTATACTTAACATGTGGCAATACAAGACAATTCATCTCTATATACAAATAGAGCAATCCAGGAATGCCTTTTCCTTAGAATGGGGGCTTAGTTATTATGCTTATTAACTGTCCGAGCACTGTTAATGTATGCTTATTAATAGGCCTCCCTGCCCTTTTCACTTCATAGGAAGGGACTTAACCTGTTTTTGATGTAATAGAGGCATCTCTTGATAAAAAGGGGAGGTAACATGTTCTTCTTAGGATCCATATTAGTAGGTATAGAAAGGTACAAGCTACATACCTGTGAGCTTCCATTTAGATGCAGCCATTTAGCTACTGGGAACTAGTGAACAGAGCTGAGCAGCCAGATGAAGCTATGTAAATGGAATACAGACTCTGGAGAGATGTGGAGAAAAAGAGCTGCTTGTTTCTTGGCTTTGGACTTGCACCAGGCACTTGAGGAATATGGAGTAGAGACATGTAGAGACACTTGGAAGAAATTTCGGGGTAGAGACACTTGGAAGAAATTTCGGGGGGGACTGACGATGGCAGTCACTACCTTGATTTGTATGTTGACTTTGCTCCTTGTCTGGCATCTTTCTCTCTATGTCTTCCCACTAGAAGGGCCTTAGACTTGTGACAAGATTTCAGGCCTTGCTGGCCTTGCATGCTGTCAACCCTGGGCATTTACCACTGGCGTGGATAACTTTGTGTATTTTTATTGGGAAACAATTATCCTTGGTCATTCTCTCTCTATGCACAGTCAGCCTATTAAAGTCCTTTAACACTAAGTATGCTTTATCTTTGTGCATATGGGTTGCCAGTCCCCTTTAAAGCATCCAAGTTTGGGGGTCCCAGGACATCTCTCAATCTGTACAAGTAACATTTGGAAATTGTATCTTACTGAACAAGATCTTTGAGCTCTCAGATTTCCTTGCAAGAGCTGGAATCCTGGTTTTCGGAGACATTCTTAACTTATTTTACAATACAATCTGACCGGTAGTATTCCTTTGGAGATTTCAGCTCATTGTTTCATCCCAAGTCCTCATATGAAAGGATCCCCATCTATCTCTATGTCATTTCAGTTTTTTAATCAATAATAAAATCTAAAGTCTATTTTTTTTTAACCTCTTCACTCACCATGGGGCTCATTAGAGCATGACTTAGTGAAGTAAAATGACTTTATTTACAACATATACCAAATAGCTAGGAAGACTGAAAGACAGGTCTCCTAACACAACACATGTGTCTTTTTCTATCATACTACACTGAACTCAAACCATCCCTTTGTAACTCATAATCTAGGTGAGTCATTTCCATCTTTGCCTCTCTCCTAGTCCCAATTTAACCAACAGCCAACGTGGCTGTGAGATTTTCCCAACTGCAGGGAAGCCCTGTCAAATGATGAGTGTTGATCTAGAGCCCATTGTCCTTGATCAAACTGAAAAGTACCCTGCTGTCAGACAACCTGGTTAGAAACCCAAACAACACGAGGCAGCCAGTCCTGTCAGCTAGAGACAGGCGTCCTGCTGGCAAGCTAAATGTTTGGAGGCAGTTACATTTTTACTTGTCTCAAAAACAAACTTCCAAATGCTCTGAAGCCAAAAATATTGAACCAGAGAGAGCTTACATTTGCATATCTCCCTCTGTCATTGAATATTTCAAAGGTCATATCAAATTCAGATAGAATATGTCACCATAGCTGGGACTCCATTTGAATGAAATATTGGGTGGGAGAAACTGCTCAGTGGTAAACTTCCTATTCAATAGTCTTCCACCTGCATCTCATATTTTCTCCCACCTTGCATCCTTTGCTTCATTATGACATTGAGATTTCTGATCCCTTTCCCTTATTTAAGGATCTAATTTCTCTCCTCCCCTCTTACTTTCCTGATCAGCCCCAACTACTCATCAGTATTCTCAGCCTTCTAACTTCTTTGTCATTCTGCCTCCAGCTTTGTTAATTGCTATAGTTTGTCTTCTACTATTCTGGAGGCACTAAGTCTAGCTGGGGAAAGAGATAGCTATAGTAATAGGCCCCTTGAAAATTATTATTTTTTTCTGTAAGATTCTTGGTGCTCTTCAGAATTTGTCTCATTTATTTCTAGTTAGCTCCTCTTATGTAGTAATTCAAATATTCATTATTTTCAAAAAGTCCTACCACTTACAAAAATATTCATTATTTTCTAAAAGTGCTACTACTTACACTGAACCCTTCTGACAAAAGTAACCTCAAGTAAATTAATTTGATCATGAGTGACTAATAGTCATAGCACTTACTACTAATCTAACTATGAGATTATGCCAGGAATTTGTACATATCCTGAAGTCAACCATGTATTTGTTGGATGAGTTAGAAATCAGTTGTCACTGCAGTGTTTAGCTATAAAGACATTTCATATGGAAAGATGGTCAAGTGACCTAACCAAAGCTACTCAGAATACTTTATCCTTCCCAAGCATTGAAGCTATCTTTCTGATAATTGTCATATTTAAAAAAAAAAAAAAGTCTTTAAGACACCATCATCCGTTTAGAGAAAGAGGGAAAGCAATTTTAAATGGTTTTAAATATTCATATATTCTATACTGAAACCATGGTATATAAAAAATTCTTCCGTCCATTAAGCAATCAGATGAAACAGTATTAAAATTTTTCTCTTGTAAACTTTTTTATTTGAATCCCAATTTCAGTTGGTTGAGAAACTTTGCTATGTCTACATGATCTGCTAAGGGATATTTACCTATTTATTGTATGTCATGAAGAATTTCAGCCTTTTAAAACTTTCAAACTAGCCTCTCCTGATTGAAATATAATGTATTCTGATCCTTGTTCTTTTGTCTTTGCAAGTTGCAGAAAAATAACTTTCTGGGCTTTCCTGAAAATACAGTTGTGGGGCTGATGATTACAGCCTGGATTTGGTCTCTAGTCAGTGTATTAGCAGGCAGAGCCTAAGATGATCTTGGCTCTGTACGACTCCCAAGCTACATGTTGCAGGACATACAGTATCTATGTTCTCCATCCGTTGACACTTTGGGCAAGAATGTGAGAATTATGGAACTTCCAAAAGAGTAGTTCTAGAGCTTTCTCTGAGCAATGGGCAATGCAAAGGCAGGAATAAGTAAGTAGTGTCAGATGCAATCAGTAGGAAGCTGCACATATTTCACTGAGTCCTGGTACCACAGTCAAAACCTCCCCTGGATTTCATTTGTATTTTCCATAGCTTTTGAACAGGAGGCCGGTTGTTTAAAGAACCACTTCTCAAGCTATATAATAATATATGGAGTTTATATTACATGCATGCTCTACTTTTCCACACAGACTGTTTCATACAAGCTCTTTTTCCTCTAATTGAAATATATTTTAAATGTTGAAGAGTGGAATGCTCTGTAAATAGTTAAGAGTATGCTGAAAATTTTAGAACATTAATAATGCATTCTGTTATCCACTCTGACACTCCCTAGTTGAATAGTCATTTCTGAGGACAAGTCACAGCCTATATAGACCTTTAATTAGTTCACTATAAAATGAGAAGTTTTGCTAACTAGACTATGCTTAGTCTTACAAATCCTTTGATAAATATTCAATGAATACATATTCAGTGAACTTAGGTTGGGGATGTTAGTGTGCATTAAAAACAACCCTCAACTATATATTTTTTCTCTATTCTAGAATTAGCATCTCACCTATTTTTTCCCCATGAATAGAAATATTTAACAAAGCTGTACTTCCTCACACTTATGAACTGCTTTATGTAACCCTCCATTAAATATCTTGATAGAGACAAATCTTTTGCTTATATGGAAACCTAAGGATACAGCAAACTTCCAATTAATTGGATCAGACTTCAGAGAAAAGTACAAGCTACTCATCAAAGGGACCCTGCCACTCACTGCATTAAGCCCAAGAAGCAATCCCAGAACAAAGCAGAGGATGTGGGAAGTTTGTTAATCTTTATTAAGACATTGGTCAACATTGACCAATTAAGAAATTGCACAGTCATCACAGCTTATCCCCTAGACCCAAAACATGAGAATAACTATAAAACCCCAAAGCTGTTTTCCCCAGTGGAAAACCATTCTGGACCCCTCTTCCATGGGAGTTGTGTTGTTATTTGTCTTTGCATAAATCTCCTCAGTGGGAAAGAACCAATTCAGAGGGCAGGTAAATTCTATGGGACTACACATTTGTTTAACATTAGACTTATGAGAACACAATTCTTTTTGTGGTAGGTTTAAAATCATATTCTCTATCATATTGTAATCCACAATAACTGTTAGTCCACAAGCATACAGCTTGCAGGAGCTGTATGCCTTGAAATGTTATAAGACTTGTAAGTAGACCTGCCAAGAATACCCAGTAATCCAGTCTCACCCCTAACATAACACTGATCCAAGTAATGTGAACTGTTGAAAGAATAAATGAATCACGTGTGACCTACGAAAATTCACTTAAACATACTTTGCTTCCATTTCTTCATCGGATAAAATGGGGATAATACTAATGCACAATGTTAAAGTTATAGGAAGGATTAAATTATTTATTAATAATAAATAAATAACATTCAATAAATGTTAGCTTTTAATATTTGGGATATACAAACATAAGATAAGTGACATATTATAATGAAATGATAAGTTATCCGCTATAGGTAGTAAGGGAAAAAAAAGGAATGTTGTTAAAACAGTTCTTCCTACGGTCAAATAGACAAAGAATAGAAAACCGAACAGTGTGGGTTGATTGGATAGGACCTGAGAGGATGAGTGGGAGGTGGCTAGGCAGATGGAGAGTATAACAAATTGGGAAGTTGTAAATGACTGAAAGTTCAACATCAGTTTACTACACACACAAATCTTTAGGCACTCCAACCAACCTTAAAGGTGCTGTCAAAATCTACACAGAGAATGATCAAATGAATAGAATGCTGCACAAGTTACTGGAAAGACTACTGTCTTATAATTTTCTGCTGCATGTACCCACAACAGCAGAGCATCTCATTTTTTGGAATGCATAGCATTTAATAAGTCCAAATTACAACTACCACAGTATTTCAGAATCAATGGGAAATACTGTTGATATCCTAATAATTCTGAAAATTTGTTTTTAATAACACTGAAATTTGCATCCTAAATTTGTCCAGATGCTCTCAGATATAATCAAGTATGCTAAAATATAACTAAATTTAGAGAAAAAATAATAAGTTCATCATGGCATATATTTTGATATAGATGCTTCCCCATGGACCAGCGCACACACACACACCATCAGTGATCTGGAAAATGGGACTCAGAAAGGGAAGAAACTTTGGCATGATGATCAAACTATAAAGTCCCGTGAAGAATAAGAATGGAGCTCTGCATGTCCCCAAGTATCATGGTGTCGTATTATATATATTTAACATCTAGCAGTTACTTACTGTGTGACTGACTATGATTCAGAAAAATTGGAAATAAACACGCTTGTTTATTGAATTGCCTAATCCATATTCTATGATGGCATTGTATTATATGATGGCATGTGGATGGCATCCTTGTAGAGTATGAAAGGAACATACAAGGAACCCTCAGCATTCTGGTATATCCTGGGGGATGGTTGCAGAGGAAAATAGTATTTTATTATTGTGACAATTACAACCATCCCTACAATATGCAACTGGAAGTTCCTTCTGATATTTTCATAAATTCTTGGTATCTTTGGACAAGATAAAGGAACTAGTCTTCTAATTTCTCGGCTATGAACCCACAGCCCACGTATACATATACACTATAAATCCATGGTGATTAGCTTCCCTGCATTATTCATAATGTCCTCCTTTCATGCAGGGACCACTTGATCAATCACACCTTTTAAAAACCTTTTTCTCCTAGTCATCTGTGCACACAAATAAATACACACACACACACACACACACATCTATGCCAATGGCATTTCTTATGCTGGTGCATGAAGAAAGAGCTATAGTTTAGCTCTATACCTTCATCCATAATGCCAGTTGTGGTACAAGAAATTGTGGTACAAATTCATTGCAAAAGGATGGTGTTGTACATGAAGCCCTGAAAGAATTTGTCCATGCCTCTTCAGCATTGCCAAGGGCAGAGACTTTGGATCAATGGCGCAGGTCTCTTGCACACCTGTTCTCAACACTGAAACAAGAATATTCCTCCAGGCTAGAATATGACGTTCTACAAGACTACCCATTTGTACCTGCTCCTTAAGCTGTGGCAATTTAATATTGCTATTTTTCAATAGTAACTCCAAGAAGATAACTATTGAATCTCTAAAATATCGTAATATTTGCACTGAGACAATTTGGGGGAAAAACAAAATTATATAGCGTTTGTGAGGAAATCACCCCTTTAGAGAAGGAGAGGGTAGTGAGTGCCTCATACAAGACATACCTGATGCCTTGAGAACACAGGCTGTTTTAGCCCAGAAGGGGCTTTTCAAGTCTAAAGAAGCTTAGAAGTGATTCTTAAGTTAAAGGGTGAGAGGAGTTCAATTGAGAGAAAGGCAATGGCTGGAATAACTGCTTTAGGAAGAAGGAATGTAAAGTATGGGAACAAAGAAGGTGGTAAGAAAAGGCTTGATTTAAAAATCCCTCCACCCCTCTGCCCTAGAAAGCACTTTTTTTTTTTTTTGTTTGCTTACTCATCTGCTGAGTTTGGTAATCACTAACAGGATTCCAGCCCAGTCAGAGCCACTTGTGGTCAAGATTCAGGTCCCTGTCCAGCGCTGAGTGACCTCGTGCAGTTCTCAACCAGCCGGCCAACTAGCTAATTAGCTGGCATTTCTATCTTGCCTTCTATCATAGTTTGGGGAAAGTGCAGCCTAATCAAATATACATATATTCAATCATGGTTTATGGAGTACATGGCAGGAATCTTGCAATAAATTCTTTTTCAATGTGAAGAATATGAAGAGTAGGATGAAGATTTTCATATGACTCACCCAGTGCACACAACACCCCTCTTGTTTTTAGCAAATTCTCTTTATAAGCCTGCCTTTGTGATTCATTCTGTTCTCAATAAACCTGCCTGCTTGTCGTCATTTCTGATGGGGACACCTCCCTCAAAGGCAAGATCTTAATTTTTGTTGATTAAATAAAAGAACAGAGAAATCTTTTTACCTCATGTAAATGGAGCTTAAGAAGAAATCCTAAAAAGAAATAGAGGGAATCCCCAGTGTCAAACAGGAAAGGGACAAGAGAAGGGAGCCCTAAAACACAGGTGAGAATCCTGGCATAGTTTCTCATTTGTGTGAATGAACCATCATAGAAATCTGTCTGTTCCTTTGCAAGTGCTCCTCATTGACCATGTGCGAGCCTACTAGCCATCTATTTATAAGACTCCCTGGGGATTAAAGGAGGTGGCTGCCATAAAATATCAGAGCTTCTTTCTTGGGACATGAAGCAGGAGGTAGCAGGTAGGACAAGTCCTGTGTTTCTAACAGGAATCCTGACCTTAGGGACATTTCTCAATGACACTGCTGTTTTCATAAAGCATTCAGAGTTTATTTGCAAATTACTCTTAGAGAATATTATTACCCAGAATTCGAGATTTTCCATATGCATCATCAGTTCTATTTCTATTTGATAGATAGTAGTTCAACCAAGCCCTATTTTCCTCCTTCACTCTAGGAAATATGTCAGATATCTTCCATTCCCCCCTCCAGATCTTTTCTGTCTCTGTCCATCTTTTTGTATGTCTCAGGACCCAGCCCTATGTGGACATCAAAAGGCTCATTTGACTTTTGATTTGTTTGGTTTGGCCACTAGAGAGCTCTGGAAAGCATTAGAAGGAGGGTGCGAAGTGAGTGCAGAACTTGAGTCTCTCTTCTCTCTTTCCAGAGGTTGCCATCAGTGAACTGTACTCTTCCACCAAGTCACTGATCCTTCAAGGCAGTGTTCTCCACACACTTTAGTCCTTCTCAGCTCTCTTATTATTCTCCCTCCATCCCTGTAGATGTAAGGATGGTTACCAGTCCCAGATTACTATACCAATACTTGAGGATGCTTAGACTCAGCCACACCCTGGTATGCAATCTGTTTATAATCTTAATATTTTCATTTGCATGTGCCATCTGTTTCCTGTTGGATGATCAAATCTGTTCAAAATAGCAATGGGATGATCTCAAAACCATAAACTCAGCGTATCCAACTCCCTTGCAGCCAAAAGTGCTCATGTGAAACCAGTGAAAGGCAACCAAAAATTGGGAGGGAGTGGGAGAATTCTGGAAATGTTCTTTCAAAGGAGATAGGCTCAGCTGGCTTGATCTCGGGTTCTTTAACACTTTACTTTCTTCTTTCATGGACAGTGAACATCATGTTCACATTTTGAGCATAAAAATGAAAGCCACATGCTAAGGATAGAGGAGCAGAAAGCTTAAGACATTGAAGTGGTTTGTGGTAAAAACCCTGGATTTCCAATTTCCATATTATTTATTACATAAGAAAAACAAATCCACATTTGGATGAGACATTGTGGTTGGTTTTTGTCAGTGCAGACCATGCAATCCTAACAGATACTTAGGCTTTCCTCTACATCACTTATAGCTATATCATCTAGGAGAGGAGAAAGGAGGAGGAAGAGGAGGGTGAGGAACTGAAGAAGGGGGAGGAAGGGAGGGAAAACCCCCAAATGACCAGAGAGTCTCTCTCAAGTGTTTAGCTGAGAATTCAGCAGCACATGTGTATAACTAGACTAGACTAGAAGAACCACCTGACATAAGGAGCTCATACAGGGCTAGGAATGGTGTCAGTTCTTAGCAACTAAATAGGGAAATCTCATAATTCATGAGACACAGGTAGAGTACGTAAGCTTTTACGTTAATGTGTATTGTGTGTGTGTGTTTTCTGTGCATTGTGTGTGTGTGTATTCTTGATTTTCTTTCTCTTCTGATATCTCAAGTTTGGAACTTTGTTTCTTGGCTTCTACAATCGTTGACAACTTGTTCTACTTCCTATTTAGAGGTACACTGATCTTGTAACTTTTCAGACTACTCACCAGAGATTAGACCTTTGTCTTCATTCTGGATAAACCTCCTGTGTGCCCATTCCTTGGAAACAGCTCCAAATGCCTTGGTGATAAGAAAAATGGTTCATGGCAAGTTAACGCAGATCACTCACTGAGGTTGGAAGCAGAAGATGTGAGATTATATCTCTATTTCTTTGTGCTCTGTGGCCAGTGGCAAGTTAGTTAATAAGATCTCTTAAGCTCAGGTTTTATCATGAGAAAAACTGGATAAATAGGTTTTAGCTCTGCCTTCGAGTTGTTGTGAGATTGAAAACCAAATGATTTTCTCATTTTTGAATGAAGAAATTCACAGTCAGCATACTAATGTTGGAATTATCACTGAAATCTTGGAGAGACAGCACGGGGGCTTTGGGAAGGAGCCAGATGGCCCTGGAAACTGTGAACCTAGAGGAGTCAGTTAAACTTTTGGCACTTTAAGGCTTCCAGGTATCTGACTCATGGTGATATGATTCACATCACCTGCCTCACTGTCTCCAGTAAGGTTTTCTCATGGACACTTGATTTTTGCCCCTTGAGGCCTTAGTTACTGGCATAATTAGAAATGAAGGGAACATAAATAAATTAACTCAGAAACTACTCTGTTCTTGCAGGTTAAAAGAATATAATATTTGTTGCTGTGCAGTTTACTTCTTCCTTTGGCGCTGCAAAGGGAGGCATCTGGCAGATATTCCCTTTAGTCTGAAGCTGGCTTTCTCTCCACTGCAGTTGGCACTCTCTCTACCTGACTGAAGTCATGGGTAATTAACCTCCATCCACAAAGTCACTAAATTCCTCTGCAGTTATTTTTCTCAGGAATTAATGTAAAAAATGAATTTCCATCTAGCTCTCTCTGCAAGGTTCTCACCAAGAGGACATAGCAGATGTGAATATCACACATGCCCGTAATGTTCATCACACCAGAATCTCATCCAGGTAATGTGGTGATATTGTAACAGGGTGGTCCCTAGGAAAAAGGGAAGCTCCAGGGTGGGGCAGGGAACCTGGAACCTCCCTTTTTCCTAGGGACCACCCTGTTACAATATCGGAAGACAGTTTTAGGGTACAGCCTTCCCACTCAACTGCCTCAGTTTGAAGGCCATCTCTGCCACTTCTGACTGATAAGATCTTGGACTAGTCATTAATCTTCTCATGCCTCAGCTTTCTAAATAATAGGACTGAAAAGCGTATCTCTCTTGGATCCCTGTGTGGTGGAAATGTTATAGGGCAGCCCCAAAGGGAAATAGCATGGTCTGGGTATAAATCCTCACCACCCACTTAACTTGGAACAAGGCCAAAAGATGCAAGGGAAATGAAAAGAGGAGGAGCAAAGAGAGACAGAGACAGACAGAGAAAAAATTAGCGGGTCCATAAATCCTACTGATAAAACTGAACTAGGAGCTCCAGTGTACACTGAAGGCAAATTAAACCAAGTCCCCTTCAGGACTTGTTTGGTTTTATAGCAAGCATGGCTGCTTGACTCTACCCTTAATTTTCAGCAATCCCTCTTTCAGGAAGTCAAGTCATGGTAGACCCTTGGCACGATGGGAGTTGCAGTCCCAGGGTGTGGGCTCTCCTTGGCTTGGAGTGGGGGGTGGAGTCCATAAAACATCAGAGGGTGGAGTTCATTCATACTGTTCCCCTACAGAAGTGTTGAAGATGCTGGGATACCTTCCTTTACTTATTTACAACTAAATTGCAGTAAAGCAAAGCCAGCAATTCCTAAAAGATAAACAGATCGCTAACACAGTCCAAATGGAGTTAAAAACAAACAAACAAAAAAAACTAATGAAACTGTATTTGAAGTGATACCTGTCCATGTAACTCTTACGAGGGGCACCTGCTTTGCTCAGGGGGTTATATCCACATAGGAGACTTTGGAGGTCTGGTGCTGTACCGGGGCAGAGGGTGCACAGGGCTGGGGGAAGAGAACTGTGGGATTGCAGGTATAGAGTGATGGCAACTGGTTTGAGTGTGAAGTGCCCAATCTAGAATAGTTGGAATACAAACCACAAAGAGAGTCAGGTTAGCTCACCTGAGTCTTCTCATAGAGGGTAGCTACTATTTTGCAGCATGAGGCTATGATATAAAAAAATACCCAATTCACCCTCCCCAGGGTTAAAACCAAGACAACAACTGAATGCTTCCACTAGCTTAAGCTACTCATTAAGTATTGATAACCGATGCAGTGCCCCAGATAAGATACCCGAATGGACAGGGAGGTTGTTATGGAAGAGCCCCAAATATGAGATGTGAGGTGATATAATATGTTGGGCGCCATAGCTGGTGTAACAAAGAATTGAAACACATGCAAATAACAGCAGTAAGCAAGCAAGCTGAAGGAAGTTTATTTAAAGACACAGGCCAGCTCCTGGGGGCAAAGCTGAGAAGGTTTGCTGCTAACTCCTGTCAGCAAGGAGTAGGCCTTAGAGATTTATACAAAGATAAATAACAACACAACCCCCATGTGGGAGGGGTCCAGAACAGTTTGCCACTGGGAAAAACAACTCTGGGGTTTTATAGTTATGTTTTTATTTTGAGTCTAGTGGATAAACTGTGGTGACTGTGCAATTTCTTAATTGGTCAGTGTTGGCCAATGTCTTAATAAAGATTATCTGATGCTAGTGGAAAGGGCTTTTTCTTGATATTGATTTTTCTCTCTTATATCTCCAGGGGCCCTACCTCTCCTGGGGTCCCAGTCCTTATCCCTCCTGTATGTCTCCCAGGCCCAGTCTCTATCTAATGCCTAGCCTGTCATTACTTGAAAAGCAAACAGAACTCCTGTCTTGCAGCCCTGTCTCAAACACAGTCCTCACCCAGACTATATTTCACACTCAGCCACAGTCTTCAGATTGAGATGAGCAAGAAATTTGTCCTAGCAGCTGTGATACAGAATGGGCCAGTGGGTATCTCCACCATATATTCTGGATTCCCTCAGCACTGCAGAAAGCTTGATAAAATAACTTAGGATTGACTCAGCTTTTATGGGAGCAAATAAGGTCAATTTACTAATGTAAACATGGAAACTCCCTAGAGTAACCAATAAAAGAGCAATTTTGCTTTTATCAATGTTGTGATAAACAGAGTTGTAAATACCAGGTACAACTATATTTCCAACTAACATGAAAATATTGTAAAGAAGACGATTGTACAATTTTGGCACTTTTTGGCAACAGTAGCAGGCAACTGAAATTAAGGTCAAACTCAAAACCAATCCTCCTCTCCTTCCCCAGGCTTGATAAGATTGAGAATATTCCCCAGATTTTGCCAAGGAATCCTGAAACAATATACTAATCCAAGGAGCATTTTAAAGTGATGTTTCCGAAATATCTTCCAATTTTAAACTAAAGATGCTTGCAAATCAGGGGGCTTTGTTCACCCCTTTCATCTGTCCAGCTGTCTCCTGACCTCAGTCATGGACAACCACTGGCATCTCTGCTTAAAAAAAGAAAAAAGAAAAAAATAGTAAACTAGAAATACAAAAAGATAGAGAAAATATGAGACTGCTTCAATTAGAAGTAATTGTTCTAAAAATTACTGTCATTGTATTAAAAGTACAATAGACAGCCTCAACAGGAGACAAATGCAAGGATTAGAGAGAATTAGGTAGCCTGAAAGCCCAGTGACAGAGAACTCAACAGAAAAGCAAAAAGAAAAAAAAATACAAGAGGAATTTAAGATAACTTTTTAAAAAATGATATCTGGATAATATGGTTCCAAAAAAAAAAAAGCGTAAAAAATTTAAAAGGAATAATCGCTGAGACTCATCTCAACCTGCGGGTTAAATATACCCAGAGGCCCACAGATTGCCCAACAAATTACTACCTTACTGACACATACCAAGATACATTAAATAAGAAAGTTAAAAGCCAATGATGAAGAAATCATTTTCAGAACTGAGGCAAAGCATAGTTACACTAGCTCACAGTCTTAACCACTTTTTATATCTACTTGTTGATTAAGACAAAGAAATGAAAATAATCTTTGCCACTCTAATATAATAGGTAATTCCAATATTTTAGAAGCAACCCAATAGGTTATTTCTCAATTACATGGAATCCATAAGTATGTGAATGAACAGTGCACATCTTCTATCCAATCATTCAGAGACCTGGATCCTTCTATCTGGCTCCATCATATTTTACATGAGATTTCCAGGAAGAAATCATTGAATTAGAGGTATTTATGAGGAGAGCTTGGAAGTGCTGCATGTCATTACCAGTCACCTTCCATGTCCCAGTGTCCAACCCTGTGATCATTGAGAGCAAGGAGGCGTTTGGGTAACATTCACTTCCTAAAGCATCTGAGTAGTGGCTTCTTGTCCATGGCAAATCCTGAAACCAACACAAATGATTCCCAAATTTTCATCTGCACTATCAAGACTGACTGGTTGGATGGCAACCCTGTAGTCTTAGGCTAGGTGAAAGAGGGCAGGCGCATTTTGGAAACCATGCACACTTAAGATATGGAAAGTCAAGACCAGCAAGAAGATCACCATTGCTGACTACAGACAAATATAATAAATATGACCTGTGTTTTATTTTACATTTCTTCTGTAGTTCAGGAAGGCACCCTTCATCATTCTACGTGAGATATCTTATGAGCTCTCCCTCATGGAGCAATGGGTTAAAGCAGAGCACTGTGAAGCCAGCTGCAGCCACTGCCACAGTGTTAGATTCCGCCCCCCCCCAACCCGGAGCTGACCCACATGGCACAGCAGACCTCTCACTCCCACACCTCTGGCCTGTTACCCCAGGCCTTGCATGCATAAATAAATAAACCTTAAAAAAGAGAGAAATAGGGCCCTCCTGGTGGCGCAGTGGGTTAAAGCACTGCACTAAGAAGCTTAAACCACTTCCACATGAGTTCAATCCCAGCCTGCCCAGGAGGTGACCACATGGTGCGGCAGATCTCTCCTGACCTGCCCGCTGCTCCCCTCAGCAGTGTACTTCCTCCATCTGCCTGTTCTGCTCCCCACTCTGTCCCCTTCCCCCTCCACATCTCTGGCCCAGTTCTGTACAAATAAATAACTAAATTAAAAAAAGAGAGAGAGAGAAATATACTTACAATATGCTCACTATTATTCTTTGGGCTTGATGTTTTACTTATTCTCCAAGTCTAACTATATTGCATAGTTAAGTTTATGATTATGAAATAAAAACTAAACAACAACCAAAAAAAACAAAAAGGGGGGGAGGGAGGGAAGTAGCTTGGTCAACATTTAGAGATTTTACTGTCAATATTCCCATTTGAGATGTAATCATCTTTTTACCCATCTAGAGCTAGAATATTCTTTCATGTATTTGTATTGGGGACACGTGGGGTGGTTTTTGAAAATGGATGATAGAATTTTTAGCCTATCTTGTCCATTAGATGATAATGAAGTCTCCTAGATAACTATTTTCTCAAAAACAAGTTTGCTTCTGTATCATTGCAGAGGTTGTTTCCTTCTGATACTTTATAATCTTAAAGAAGTTATGATGTGGACATTCCTTTAAATGCTATAATCCATCATCAACAATAGTATTATGTAGTAACTCCCCCTTTAAAATTGAATTTTAGTGCTCTCCATTAACAATTCACTAGAGAGAAATGACAAATAATTCCATGGCTCAAGACCAGGAGACAGATGAGTTCAGATCTACAAAGGAGGACTGATATCAGTGTTGGGTGGGAGGTTGGGGTGGGAAGGAAGTGAACAAAACCATAGCCTTCAGATTAAGGCAGGCACTTTACATCTTTTTAATTACATAATTTAGTGACACTAAGAGTCACTAGCCATTAGCCCATTCTTTTTTTTAGACTAGGGCTTTAGCTGTCTTCCTGGATCAAGAGTGCTGTTGTCTACGTTCATTTTACAGCAGTGGATACAAGAATCTTGGAAGCTTAAACTCTTTGCTTCAAGGTATGAAGCAATTTCACACTCTCATTTAAAAGGAAGCTATTCCAGGGTGCTGAGTTTTTCCTTCCCTTGAGATTTTCCTTTCTTTTTAAACTCTTCAAGAAAGAAAGAATAGCACTTTAGCCTAAGTTTATTGGAAAGATTTGTAAATGCATCTGGGATTTAACTTCTTCACTCAATGTCTTTTTTTTTAAATGCATGGAATATCCCCCTAGGATACTGTATGCTCTCAGCATAGCTGCCTCTGCATTAACCAGAGTTCCACAGGAGGGGACTGATGGTTGTCTTATATAAGTTCTATCCCAGGGTCTCTGTAGAAGGAGGAGACTGGTAACATTATGAGGATTTATCCTTTATCTCTAGGATCAACACCTCACTCACTGTAACTTACTATTCTTTGACCTTCAAGCACTCTGGCCACTATGTAGGAGTAGTAAACTTGAGAGTCAGAAAAAGCAAATAATATAATTTGCTTTGCACTGAGAAAAGAAACTGTTAGTCCTGCCATCCCTGTGAATCTCTTAAGAATCAGTTTTCTGCATTGTTTCCAATTGCTGGAGAAAGGCACTAATTCCATCTGAGTCCACAGAGTTCTGAGGCACCACTATTTTTTACTGTATCTTCACCAGAAAACCAATTCACCCACCACTTTCAGAGCAACTCAGGTATAACCACTATTAAAAAAAAAAAAGAAAGAACAGACCCAAAATAGAGTTGTTCATGCCAAGTCTCACCAAGGCTTAATCTCTAACCTATCTGCTGTTTTATCCTTTTTCAAAAGTAGAAATTTAAACTAACCAATCTGTTGTTTTCTGTTCAGCTCTAGGAAGGTCAAAAGACTCATTTGCTTTCCCTGGTAGAAGACTGTTATGCCTTTTCTCTCGCTAATACCCTTGTTTCACCTCTTTCTTGCTATAAAAAAAAAATCCATATTGTGTAATTTTCACAATCCCCTTCTATTTGCTAGATGCAGTGTTTCCCAATTTGAAAATCATTTCATAAATTCAATTAGATATTTTCACTGAAATTGGTTGGATTTTGTTATTTAACCCCATTTTTTTCTATATTGCTATACTCATCCTGGGAAAAGCCAACCTTCCAACTCCCATCATTTTAATAACCCAAGGGAAAAAATTCTTCATAGTGCCTTCCAGAACAGTTATGCATACTTTAAAATGATTTTGTTCCCTCCCAGACTGAGGAACTGCTGGGCTGGGAAATGTGATATCACAATGCGAGCTTGGCTGGGTTCTGGTCAGAGCTGTCATCTTGTTTTGCAGGAAACTGTCTTCTTGCTATGTCTTTTGTGGTAGAGAGGCTACCCTGTCATGACTAATTACCTCCCATAAGCCTCAGCTCCAAATGCCAATATTGAGGACTAGGTGTTTTGTAGCAGAGTGACCCCCAGGGACAGGGGAGATTCCAGGTTCCCTGCTCTACTCAGGGAAGGGCGAAGCTGAGCAGGAAGAAGAAGTTAGAGAGGAGGCTGGGGAAGAAAGTAAGAAAATAAAGAGCAAGAAGGAGACCTGGAGAAAGCACATGGAGCAAAGAGACATGTGAAGAAGGTGTGCTTGCTTCTTGGCCTTGGATCTGTACCAGAGACTTTGGGAGACATGGAAGGAGACATTTGAAACAAACATGAGAGAGAGAACTGCATTTTGTACATTTTTCATCTCAGTTGTAATCCATGTGGACTTTCCACCACCACTTTACCTATGTGTCATCACCAACCCATGTACTCTTCTCACCCAAGAAGATGTGGTACATACACACAACAGAATATTACTCAGCAATCAAAAAAGATAAACTCATACCATTTGCGGCAACATGGATGGAGCTAGAAGAGATCATGCTTAGTGAAATAAGCCAGAAAGAAAAAGAAAAATACCAGATGGTTTCATTCATATCAGGAGTATAAGAGATTAGGCAGTGTTTATGTTGATTTTGATTTTACTCTTCTCCTTCCAGATTCATCTGACACCTTCTGTCCCTTTCCTATATGTCCCCTCCAAAAAGTGCATTATGGAGACTCAGTTCCCAATGGTCTTGCTTTGGGACAACTCTGGCTCTGCCTTTACCCACAAGGGGTCAGATAACCTTGGGTGCTTGATTTGGAAACTATATCCTTTGTCTTTCTCTTTGATTATTTTGCACTGCCGGTACTAAAGATTCTTTCCGTTAAAGATCTAACAGATGCAGAATATGTCAGAACCTATTTAAAATGGCAGTTTGGGGATTTTGGGGTGCTCCTCACCCTGCCTGGTAACAGTTCAACAAACAAAATTGGGAGGAACACAAATACGCAGTGCACACAAAGAACTAAAATTAAGATATGACTTTATACACTCGACAGTGGCTATAGTTTGGAAATTTAAAAAGTTTGGGCAAGGAGGTGGAGAAATGGGGACCTCAGAGGTTGTGATGAGTGTATAGAAGAAAACTGCTGGTGTTGGAAACAATTTGGTGGTTTGTCAAAAGTTAAGCATAAACTTGCCAGCAAATCCAGCAATTCCATGCCCAAAATTGAAAACAGATGTCCAGCCAATAGTTATACTTCAATATTCATAGTTCAGCCTCCAAAATGTGGGGGAAATTGCTTACCAATATATGAAAGACTATGCACAATGGAATATTACTTAGCTATGAATAATAATAAAGTTTTGATAATGCTGTGACATAACTGAACTTTGAAAGCATTATGTGAAGGGGAAAAATGAGAAAGGAATGACATATATTGTATTATTATGCTTATAGGAAATGTCTAAAATAAGTAAATCCATAGAAGTGGAAGGTTCTGAGTAAGGGAGGAATGGGAACTGACAACTTAGCTTAACGGTAAGGGATTTCTTTCAGGGTGATGAAAATATTCTGCAGCTAGATAATGAAGATAGTTAGCTGCACACTAATGTGAATATAACAAATATTGCTGAGTGGTAAACTTTGAAATGGCTAATTTTATTGTAGGTGAATTTAACTTCAATAAAAATAAACAGGCTCTGTGTTTGCTCACAAGCCCCTGTGAATCTCCTGTCTGCTGCCCAGAGCTCCTAGCACTTACACTTATGTCCCCCTTTTGCCCCATGTTATAACTAAAGATTTGCATTCCCCAAAATTAATATGTGTAAGTCTAAGCCCCCAATGTGATCATATTAGGGACTGGAGACTTTGGGAGGTAATTAAGTCATATAAATGGAGCCCTTCTGGATGAAATTAGTCACCTTCTAAAAAACACTTTAGCACGCTCTCTCCCTCCCTGTGACCCATTCTGCTATGTTAGAAAATTAGCAACCAAAAGACAGCTCTCACCAGAAGCTAGCCACACTCTGGCACACTGAACTTGGCACAAGGACATTCAGAAATACAAATTTCTTATAGATAAGCATCCCCACCCCATGACCCCCCAAGATATGGCATTGTTAATGCTGTTGAAATGAACGAAGATACCCAGTCATTTCACCACCACCCTGCCAGCCTTAGTCCCAATGGGGGAGGTATCAATTTCAGCAGGCTCATTTTTACCCGTCACTGGCCCAGACTATAATCTGTGGGCATGCTAAGGGCAGCAAAGTTCAGCAGTTCTGTTCACTGCCAAAGAGGTGCATGCTGATAAGTAGCCAAAAATAACCAGGGTAGGCAGAACGTTTCTAAATAGAAATGTGATACACTTTCAAGTGGGCATGAAGCAGAATGTGGCAGAGCCCCAGAAAGACAGCAGATGGGTAGTTTAGACACAGCTGCTGTCACTGGGGGGTGGGGCGGGGGGGGAGACTGGTTATCATAGAGATAGGGGGCAGTGAGAATTTATTTGGTGAAAATGTTTCAAGGGCATGAAAAATGTAAATAGTCACATCTCTAAAATCATTAAAGGGATTATAAAATCAGATCTGGGGTGATGGAATGGGAATTAAAAGCTGATAGAGCACGATTTTTGGACTAGGCTAGACTGGACTAGAGAATATGGAGTAACTCAGCCTCGAGTTTCCCACTAAAGTAAAGGCTGACACCACTGAGAACCTTGAAAGGGTTTAAGAAAGACGTTTGCATGTTGGTGCAGTTACTGCAGTTTTTCCGAACCTATGGAGTGATAATCACCTTAACGAAGTCTTTACTGTGTTGGGCTCTTCCTTTTCTGCAGGGCACTTACAGGAGAAGAATCTTGCATCTGTCCCACCCCCCCTCCCTGCTCCCAAATCCCCCAGCATCTACTGAGATGCAGCTCTTCACATCTTCCTTGGTGGTCACTAACAGACATTTGTCACCTCCACCAATTAGGTAGCTTACTTAAGTTCAGTTCTAAACAGTGTGATATTATTTGCATGTTACTTAAAACTGGATTTAGGGCAGTCAGTTGCTATAGTCTAGAACTCTCACTTCTACCATTATAAGCTGACACACTCTAGGGATAGCTACTATGTTTTTCTTTTTTATAATTTGAACAAATACAATATATGTGCTAGGCCTGAGCTAAATGCTTTGAAAACACTAAGTCGGTAATGCGTGAATAATACTAATGCGTGAATAATACTACAAGTGCTTAAGCTATCTTTTTCTGTCACTGGCATCGGATACTTTAGAAATTAGCATGATTAGTTCTCATGACTGAGATTAGTAGTATTCAAAATGTATGCTGTGGCTAGACTATTACAGTGATATCCCTCACTTATGCTTAAATATCTAATCAGCTTTGCAAACTTTTCTCTAAGGGATAGCTCTTGAGGCTTGCTTTCTAAATGATCTTGTGGCTGAATTTAGGTTCAGAAGATTCTTATTATATAACATTTACTCTACTGATAAAAGAATATTTGTCTTTAGAACACTGTCCTATCAGCCTTAAGAAAGTCTTTTCTAGAGATTAAATACTTTTATAAATTTGACAGATTATGATAGATGAGATTTAAAAACAGAAAATTGGAATTCACCATATTTACATAAGAGGACTTATGGAATGCTTTTGCTTCTATGCCTACTTGATAATAAATGCTTATTTAGTAAATGTGTAAGTGTGGAAAATAACTTGGTCTAAGAAATGTTTTCATTATAATCTACAGCAAGACTGTGAAGACTGGTCGAGCCAATACTTGAACATTTTGGTGACTATCATTATCCACCAGTGAGAACTCAAACTGGCTCACAGGGCATCACAACACTGTTCCAAGCCCACTTTACATTCCAGTCAGAGTAGTCTCCATACCATGGCAGCAATTTTCTCTCAGCACTACTCTGAGATTGCCTGACACCCTCTGCATATTTCCCTGCCTCAGACACATGGGAAATAATTCCAGTGGGGGCAGGTGGGACCTTCTTTGGATAATTTCTCATTTCCCCTGGTCACAGTGACAGACAGGAGGAATACTATTTTCTTGGGATCCAGAATGGACAGTCAGTTCTTGTGTAACAGCACAATTCTACCGTGGCCAGTCAACCATGAGGTGGCCCCACAATCTCTGTCTCCTGTGCAGTAAGCAAGTTGGCCTGTGAAACCAACAGGGCCCAACAAAAGGAGTGGCCTGTCCCTTCCAAGGTTTGGTAATCAAACACACAATGGCTTCCATGAGTGGGTCGTTCTCCCTCACAACAATGACTGGCTATACAACTCAACAAGAGGTAAATAAATGGCTTACAATCAAGTGGTGGACTGTCTGGATCCCATGGGAAAATTCCAGAATCATTTAAAAGTGTCCTGGGGGCCCTACCTGGTGGTGCAGCAGGTTAAAGCGCAGCACTGAGAAGCTAAAACCACTTCCGCATGAGTTCAATTCCTGCCTGCCCCGGAGGTGACCACATGGCGTGGCAGACTTCTCCTGACCCGCCCACTGCTCCCCTCAGCAGTGTACTTCGTTAATCTGCCTGTTCTGCTCCTCACTCTGTCTATGGTGAAGCCTCTCGCCGTCCCTGAGCCTCTGGCCTGTACCCCAGTTCTGTATGCACAAATAAATAAAAATCTTTAAAATTAAAAAAAAAAAAGTGTCCTGGGAGGAAGCCTGCAGTGTCCTACCTTGGTGATCAACTTTTACCAAGAAATCCATGGACTTGACTTCCATTCTCAGTCACTCTCCTCCACCTACAAGCTGTTGCCATCACTAGTGCAGTGGCTGAGAAAATTCACAAACTGGTCCACTAATTGTGCCCACTACCAGGAGCTGCAAGCTTTCAGGTGTGTGGGAAGGTCAGTGGGGCACTAAGCATCTCATGTTTAGGAACAAGTCATATTTTGTGATAGGAAGAGTTCTTGCATTATGGATGGATTTTGGTCACTTAGGGAAGTCATTTAGTCTCTTATCATTATCATCTGTAATGTTCCATGCTCTACATACCTGGTAGTTTTGAAGAGAATAAATAAGTTAAAAGTATATGAAAGTGTTTGGTAAACTGTGAAATGTATAACTATGAAGGATTGGTATTCTTCATCCGTACCTATTCAAAAAACCCAAATGTAAATTTTCAAATTAGAAAGTCATTATGCACTAAAAATATTGTTCGAAATTTAATTAAATTACAACAATGGTTCATTTGTCAGTTTATATGCTAAGTATTCAAATAGCAATGCTATGGAATGTGACTAATGAATGATAATAAAGCAAAATAATAAGTTTGTTATATAGCGAAAGCAACTACTTATATGTAAGCCAAGTCTTAATAATAGGTTTACTCATTTTTTCAAGAATAGAAACCACTACTTATATACACCTGGATTGCTTAAGTTACTTATAAGGAGTGTAAAAACTTATGCAACCTTTTTATTTGCATTGTATTTAGTAGCTTACAGAATAATTTTAATGCAATTTTTCATTTGAATATAATGTCTTTGACACTAACTATAACACTTATTATCAGCAATATACACCTACAAGAAGAAATTCAGAAAGTGTGAACGTCCTTCCAAGGTCATACAACTATTATATACACATGGTACAGCAAGAACTATTGGCTAGTTTTGTTACTTCAAGTTCTATAGCTTCCATTACACACAGATCCTTTGACCCATAGAGATGAGCAATCCTGATCTTCCAACTTCACTTTCTCCTTCCTCTCAAGCAAACATACAATCATTCCTTCTCTCAGCAAATCAGCATAAATCACCTCTTCATTCTGCCGTGGGGGCAGAAGCACTAAGTTCCATCCATACAGATTTGAGCTGGGAAACCTTTGTAAATCATGTTAGGTTTTTTTTTTTTGTTTTTTTTTTTTAATATAAGGAGTACGACCATCTCATATCCCCAAATTCGTATATTCTAGTATTCCATTGGACTCAGTATGGAAATCAACTTAGCCTCAGGATCTCCGATGAGCAGGGGGGCCTGCTTTGTCTCAAATAAAGCTGAAGGTAGCAAAAGAGATTCTGCATACCCACAAGAAGATCACAGAAGATAATAAGAATTTAATTCCTGGTATCTATCTTCCTGCAGGACTAAGGAGAGAGGAGAAGTTAATCTTCCCTTTGCTTCCTTTCTTTTCTCTTTCATTCTTAATTTTAATGATTTGGTATATTTTAGCACATGTTTTTCTGACAGGCTCCAAGAACAGAGATTTACATTTTGAGAAGGGGTTGGGGAACAACCTGTTTGTTCCCACGAGGCTATTTCCCCCACTGAATGGAAAAGTTATTGCCTGAACTGACCTGACTGGTGTTGGGAGGGGCATGGTATGTAGATGCACCCTCAGATTCAGACAGATGTACCCTCGAGTTCTTTAGTCCACTCCCTAGGGACGGGATATTCCATCCCCCTAATAGTGAATATAATCAGGAAATAACCATATGGACATGCTTCTCCTCCATCTCGCTTTTGCTGCTGTTTAAAATAGAAAAGAAATAGAGCCTCACTGATCTGTTTACTCCACACAATAGAGTAAAGCCATTGGGTGGCACTGCAGATTCTTCAGGACTATAATGGGCTGAGAGAAGGTGCTGCTGAAAGCATTTATTGTTGGCAAATGATTTGTCATCTGATGGGGGATGGGATGTGATGGAAATACGTGAATGTATTCATGTGAGGGTTTTAAAAAATGATTTCAATTTTGAGCTTCTGAAAGAGTAGGTATTTATTTTGTGGGATATCAAGAGGACTGAGAGGCATTGAATCAACAAACAGACATAGACACATAGACACACACACACACACGCACACACACACACATACCTGGGTGCATAGATTAGGAGTCCTAAATATAAATATGAACTTCTGTGACACAGTCATTTAAAAATCAGTTGTTTGGAACAACTTCTTAGAGAAACAATAGTCCCCAGCTTGGTTAATTGATCTGTATACATCATAAAGATCTATTTTAGCCCATGTGTTCTTGAACACTAAAGTTTTTTATTTTTTTTAATAGTAGTATAGTCTAATATCCAGAAGGGAAAAATACCTTCAACTTTCTAAGTCAGAAAATGATAGATTTTTTTTTCCTTAGAAAGGCAAGGATTAACTGCATGTAAACCACAGAGTTTAAATAAAGCAGTAGATATTGAAACAATTATTATTATGAGAAATTTAAAGTACAAGTTGTGCTTTATAAATTATATATTCAGATTCAATTTATTTTAATAAATGCTTATTGACCACATGTTACGATAACTTGAGATCAGCCTGTCCTTCCTACTCTGTGACTCCCAGTTTAGATTTCAACTAACCATTTGCAAATAATTTAAGATAATTGCTTGATATGGAAGTGAATATCATGTTGAACATTCAGGTGTGCTTTTGGGCTCTTTAAAACTTACTTAATTTGTTTGAACCCCAAGATGGTCCCTCAACATCAGGACCCCTTGGAAAGGAGTTGTGTTTTAAAGTGGCCGTGTTTTCCTTCCTGGGGTAAGAATGTTCCTGCCCTGTGATACAGTTCATTCATTTTCTTCTATGCGTACAATCTATCTATATATTGATGTCTATTTAGTTATATGAAGCATATTCATCACCTCTGTGATTTAGTTGTTCCAGCTCCACTGGGGAACTTCTTTACTCCTAAGATGAAGTCAGTAGGGGCTGGTAGGGTGATAGGGTGGTGATAGACTCTGGGAAGGGGATGAACAGGGCACCCGGCCTAGTTTAGAAATCTGCACATTGTTTAACCTATGACATTTTTGCTCTGTTAACTTCCCACTCAGGAAACACTGGGAAGAGTGAGAGGCAAACAAAGTCAACAGCACATTCCTAATCATTTTTCTGGCAGATATCTGCCTCTATCTCAAGACTGGGAAGCCCCATTGTAAATTTAAAGGGAAGTCATAAACATATCAACTTCATGCTTTTAGCTTGAGGAGCATTGCTAATCCCAGCCAACCCACAAATGACTCACATCCTCATGCTGCATGAAACTATACAGCCTGATGCATCCTCAGTCACTGCTAAAGGGTGATTTATGAGTTCACCTACCCATCCCAGAGAAATGAAAGTAGTCTTCATTTTGAGTTAACAGACACAATTTTTAATCAAGGGGGAAAGAAAATAATTGCCTCAAAGAAACTTCATTCCATGCACATTTGTTAAAAAGGCAGGAAGCAGCAAGACAGTGGCCAAACGCTACTTTGTTCCTAAACCCACATCTCAGTTGGGTTCATAAGGAAAGATCCTCTGAGCTTGTAGTACCCCAAGCTCTGCAGCTCCCTAAGCTAAGTATCTGTTTCCAGCCAAATCTGTCAAAACTTTCTCATCATCCACAGTGATAAGTGAAAGTAAAGTGAATGTGCTTTAAAAGTTAGAGCTGGGATATAAATACCATGTTGTTGTTTATGTTTCTCTCTAGTCCTTGAATTACAGTTTCAATGAAATCCAATGACATATGTGTGTGTGTTAATTATATATATAATCTATATATATAAAGATTATCTACAGCCACATTTCTCTTTCTATATCATTGTATGTATGTGGCTGTGTCTAAATGTAGACATACACATATTCTTAAAGAAAAATGGCTCAGACTGTGGTTATAAATGGTGATACATGAGCTCCGACACTTTTAGCTTAGCCCCTCCACACTTAGCAGATGACTATGTATCTTAAATTCCTCTAGTAAGCTGAGCTTTAAAAAGCTGGTTCTCTAAAAATAAGGCTTGGGCTGAGTCATCAAGCCCTGGGCTAGAGAAGGGATGTGATGGAGGAAGAGCCAGAGAGGTTTTTTCAGCAAAGATGCACTTTAAAAGTGCTAGTACTTTATCTCAGGGATTCTCAGGCTGTGGCCCACAGGCTAAATTCTACCTTCTGTCTATTGTGTAAATAAAGTTTTATTGTAAACAGTTATATTTGTTCATTTAGGTATTGACCAAAGTTGCATTTTTTACTGCCACAGATGAGTTGAATACTTGAAATGGAGCCTGTATTTGGCCTTAAAACTTAAAATATTGATTCTTTTGGATGTTCAGAAAAAGTTTGCTGACCCTTTCTTTTTTCTAACATTTGCAAACATCTCCTGTTCTCACGTTTTTATTTTGTGATTTAACAGCATAATAACCTATAAAGTAAATATGATTGTCTTAAAAATTATATATTTATGCATATAAGATCTGGGATATAGGCCAAAGGTGCAGAAGTAGGATGGTGAGAGAATTCACCAGAGACAGAGTGAGGAGCAGAACAGACAGATCTACTGAAATACACTGCTGAGGGGAGCAGCGGGAGAGACAGGAGAGGTCTGTTGTGCCAATGTGTTATCTTCCTGGCTGGGGATTAAACTCAAGTTATTGAAGTGGCTGGCAATAGCTTCATAGTGCTGAGACTTAACCCCTTGCACTACCCAGGAGGACCTAGAATTACATCTTTATGACTGATTTGCTGATAAGGAAAATGAAGTTCAGAAAGGTCATATGACTTGCTGCAATTCCATAATATATATCTACTTAGAAGAGACTGTCATAAAATGTTATAATTTTTTTCCTGATCATCTGTACACCTTTCTACCACATCAGTTCCTTAGTGGAGACCTTACTGTTAAGTGTGTAAAAAAATCTATCTACTGAGCTCACCTCTGGGGCCCTGGTGGCCAGCGAGTTAAAGCACAGCACTAAGAAGCTTAATCCACTTCCACATGAATTTGATCCCCGCCTGCCTGGAGGAGATCCACATGGCATGGCAGACCTCTCCTGACCCGCTCCTCTCAGCCGTGTGCTTCCTCGATCTGCCTGTCTGCTCCCCACTCTGTCTCTGGTGAATCCTCTCACCCTCTGCATCTCTGGCTTGTACCCCAGTTCTATATGAATAAATAAATAAATCTTTAAAAAAAAATCTATCTACTTATCTGCCTATGTATCTATCTGTCTACTTCAGCTATATGGAGGCAAATGCAAATGAAGAACTGAAATACAAGTCTACAGACTCAACACAGCACTAAATTTGAGTGTAACAAACACTGATATGGGACTTTAAGTTCTAGTTCTTTCCATAACTAACTGAGAGACCTTGGGCAAGTTCAAGGTTCTGGATCTGAGTTCTCCATTTATGATATAAAAAGTCTCTAAATCACTGACAATTTGAACTTTCTTTATAGCACCCCAGTGGTCCTCTGTCTTCAACACCATCTATAAGAGTTTTGTTTTTTTTAGACTGGCTCAAACAATCCCAGGTAGCCATGCAATGACAAGTCAGTTGTGCAGGGGCTGAAGAGAAGGCAGGCAGCAAAAGGGGCGGTGTGATCTTAAGCTCTCCTGTCCCTGTCTTTGTTTCTTCTTTCTGCCCTTAGAATTACTGCTTATCCCTTACATTTCCTAGAAAACTGCAACTCTGCAAAGTCTAGCTAGGGGGCTGGTGTCTGTATGAAAAAGGGACAAAGAAAAGAGTCACTTATTTTGTTCCCAGAGTCTTTCTCCCCCCTTTAATGGACTGTGCTATTTTTAAGCCCCCATCAGCCTGCAAGTGCATGTGCAGCAATTGTCCTGAACACATTTGAATAATGTCTCCACATCCTCTGTGATGTGGTGCAGAACAGCAACTTTGTACTTTGCATTTTTATTGTGATGAAGATATTTTATGTCAGTATTTGAATCACAGAAAAGAAATTCCTGAAAACAAAGCATTTCTAGACCACTTATTGGCCCAGACCAATCCCCTTTTGGGGAAATTTGGGATTGAGGTAGGTCCAGTCTCCAAGGCAGAAAGGAGTCCTGGAAAAGCTGTAGGAGCTAGTGACTACAGCCTTTGGAGCCTGGCTTTGTCCCATGCAGTCCCCGGCCCACCTGACTGGATCAGGGTCAGTCTGGTGATTCTAAATCTGCTCTAAGGCCTAGCAGTCTTCCTTTCTTCCCTTGCACATTCGTTTTCCCTAATCCAGTTGAATTTTCCTTTCAGTGTGTATCTGGCAGGTTTAAGCCAATAGAGATATTTTGTTATGGTAAAATAGAAGCTGCTGAAGGAGATGAAAATTCAAAGAGGGGATTGTGTGGCAATATTAAAGAGATTTACTAATAGCAGTGAACCACTAGGACTCCTAGCACTGAAACAGCACAGGGGGGTGGGGGTGGGGGGCAGTGTCACCAGAGCTTAGGAATTGGAGCTATGAAGTGGAAGCTGAACTCATATCAGAAGCCATCTGTATGATTAGGGCCCTTGAGGGGGGATTTATGAAAAGGCATTGGCACCATGGAGGAGACAAAGTGACTTCCATAGTGGGGGGAAGACTCTCCAGTGTCCTACCATTGACTACCATTAGCTGGAACTCAATAAATTACCAAGAGTATCTCAGACAGACAGTTTTCATGTCTGTCAGGACCATCTTTTGAAGTACAAGCCAGAGTGGGAAATGGATGGGCAATAAATTTGAGAGAAGTAAATTTCTAGTTGGTATCTTTGACAGCAGTTAATTCTGTTAACCTCTATTATCTTCAAAGAATCACCATTATTTGAGACAGATTTCCTTCAGCATGTAAGATATGCCTATGACCAGAGGGGACAGATAGGGAGCCACAGGGATCTGATGTGAGGACAGGCCTGACCCAGGCAATGAAATCTGAGAGCAGTAGAGAGTAAGGGGTCACATGGACTGTGTTGTTGTCTGAGAGTACAAACGGATGGTATTGGTTGAAAAGAGGTTAGAGTCAAAATAAAAATTATCAGAGATCCTAATTATCAGACAGAATGTGTTTCCTGGTGACCAGTTTCTTTTAGGGATGAATTCCAGCTAGCAGCTAATGGTTTAAGGGACAGACTTCCTGAGAGAGGGAATGGCAAGCTGTGAAACCAGAGTTTAGGCCACCATCAAACAGAGCAGGATTTAAGCTTGATTCCAATTCCAGCAGTGCCAACTCAAGCTTGGCACTTAATGCAGAACAATATATTCATGTATGATGTCTACAGGTTTGCAGAAGCCAGTTTCAGCACCAAACTGTATTGAAGACAACCATCTGGGTTGCTTATGCAGTTTGCCCCTAATCTATTTTTCTTGGTCTTGATTTTCTGCTTCCAAAAGTTGACTTTTCTATCCACCCCAGGTGCCTTCTTTATATTGCATTTTCTCATATGCTTTTGGCTTAGTCTGCTCCTGTTGTCATTATCCTTCCCACTGCCTTAGGAAGAAAGAACTCCCTGCTCTGGCTCCTGGGCTTACAGATGCTTCCCCAATCCCTATTGCAATACCTGTTCTCTGCCAGCCCTGGCCAGCCCTTGCCCTATATGAGGGTACATTCTGAAAAGCAAAGCAGCAATGTTCCCAACAGGGAACTCTATTCTATACTAGAGTTTCTTTTGGGTAGGCTGGAAAATGTGGCAAAAGCCATGAAACACTGAGTCCCTAAATACTCATCTTGGGCCAGTTGGAGAGATGGGTCTGACAAGAGCTTAATATGTTACCCCTTTTTATATGTATCAAAATTTTCCTTTCTACTTCTTCATCTATAACAAATTCCAAGGAATCTGCCAACTATCCTTTCCTTTACAAAATGGTGAGCAATTCTGTTATCAGCAATTAGCTTGTTAAAAGGCAATAAGTCAAACTTTCTATTTGTCAATGTTAGCTCCAACATCAGAGAATAATTTAACTTCTCTAAGTCTCATACCCTGCAATTGTAAAAGAGATAAAACATTAGTATCTCCTTTATATAGTTGCTTTGAAAAATTAAATTGAATAATTCCATTTGGGAATTTATACAATGAATGATGATTGAGGTCATCATTAGCACCACAGACACCATCGTCACCACCACCACCATCACCACCATCACAATCACCCTTGACAATATCATCTTGGATGTTGTTATCTGAGCAGCAGATAGTCTCTTGGCTTTCTACCCCTTGGTTCTTCCCACATTATCAACTTGATTATTATTTTTACTACTAATAACCACCAGGCACAATATAGATGACATACATGCCACAAAATTCAGAAGAAAATCTGACATAATCCTCACTTTTATTGTTCTTTATTGGTAATTCTTCAATATTTTACTTATTTTTGGTCTCCTGTCTTTTTTTTTTTTATCTAGAAACATCAACACTTCCTTGTCCTTGATAATCCCTTTACTCTGTCAATTCAAGAATGAAAATCTCATTCTTCAGTACCCATTTTCAGATTCAAAGGTTGGTTTCCTAGAGTCTCCTTTGTAGATAATGGCTGACCCACAAGGTTCTATCAGCCTCCTATGATCTCAGCTCCCAAGAGTTTTTTTTTTTTAAGAAATTAAACTGGGCCCCCCGTGGTGGTGCAGAGGGTTAAAGCACAGCACTAAAAAGCTAAGGTCACTTCAGTAAGAGTTCAATCCCCACTAGCCCCGGGCGTGACCCACATGGCATGGCAGACCTCTCCTGACCTGCCCGCTGCTCCCCTCAGCAGCGTATTTTGTCAGTCGGCCTGTTCTGCTCCCCAGTCTGTCTCTAGTGAATCCTTTTACTGCCCCTGCACCTCTGGCTTGTACCCCAGTTCTGTATGCATAAATAAATAAATCTTTTTAAAAAATTAAACTTTCACAGGAGCTTGAGGCAAAGAAATAAGCTATTCTTTAAATTGCTAGTCTTTTTGAAAATAAGTGTCCCTTACCAGTCATTTATGCTATGCATTGATTTGTGTATATGTATTTTTGCTTTACCAGTGTATTCTTTACCAGATCAGGCTTTGGAAGCATGGGCAACTGACTGGCAAAGGGAAGTTTTCTTCATATTTGGACAATCTTAATTCCTTACTGGTAATGAGACAGAACCCAGCTCCCCAACCAAGTAGAATTATCTGCTTGTTTACAAAAAGATAAGAATCCCCAGTGTTTTAGAAAAGATTGGCAATGGGTCATACGGAATAAAGGAAAGACAAAAGGAAATGCATGTCTTTTGTGATGACCCACTTGTAGTCTATAGTAAAGAACTCAATTGACACACAGCATAAATTCAAATGGTAGCTTCTGTCGGAGACTTTGTCCCGGATCACGGATTATTGGGGGGCAGAACAGGCAGGGTCTCAAGGTGGGAATGGCGTCGGCGAGTGGAGATTCCTAGAAAAAGGGGGAAAAGGGAAAAAAGGGGAGCAGGCGTGAGGAAGACAAGGAGATGGGAGTTGGGTGCAAGTCTTCCTGCTCTGCCTTTAGCAGAGGTTTATTTTATACATTTCAAGCAGGCAGAGGGATGACATTAGCATATGAAATGGGCTGAGATCACAATCACCTTTTTGTTAAGAATAGTCTGGGGTCATTTTGACCTTTAGTTGTGATTATAACATTTTTAAAAATCAATCCATCGAGGTTAAAACAAGTACATAGATTCACAAAGTTTAAGACTAATATTACTATATTTACCACAATGAACATCAACCAAAATAAAGTCACTTAAACATTATCTATTACTTAAAGGCTTTCATTCTCATAGAGACTTCCTTGGGGGTAAAGTAAAATGAGGGCGGGAAGAGGAAATTTCTTGTAAATCAAATTAAGGTAAGGTTCTTTGAAAAACTTGTTAAAAGGTTTTAAATGAGTTTTCTTGAAGTCTAGAAGGTAGAAAACCTGACTAGCTCTGCTTAGGCAACTTGGGTGAATTTCCATATCCAAAGACTAGATAGTAGAAAACTTGAGTGCTTATTTAGAAACTGAATAAAAGGCTATGTAAGATAGAGTGATAAGATTTGGGTTTTCCTCGATCTGGCAGTGGGAGACTTTGCAGGAACAGCCATTTGTTTTTATTAATCAGCCAGTTGTTTAATGACTTTTGACTTCAAGAGTAATTTCTCACCCTGGTGCAGTCCTTGCTTGTCAGGGCCAGGTAGCGCCTTCTGAGGCTGAGGCAATCCACTTGTAAGCTGAAGGTTGCTCAGAATATTTTGATATTATGATTACACAAAAAACGGAGGTCATAACATAAGTTAGCAGTGGAAAGTCTGATTTTTCAGAGCTTCTTCCGATCTACCCGGAATCTGTCGGACGATAGACCTTGCATAGCTTGTGTCAAGCTTCAGTGCTTACTAGTTGCATGACTTTGAGCAAGCTTCTTAATTTTCTTACTGACTCAATGCTTAAGTTTTCTCATCTACAAAACAGGGAGAGTCATACTGACTTTACACATTCAAATAAAATGTAGATGAATCAACACATCTAAAACACTTAGAACAATTTCTGACTGACTTGGGAAATAAGCAACCTGACCTAAACAATCACAAAAATCTCAGTGGCTCACAATAATCAACATTTATTTCCCTGATGTCTGTAGATCAACAGGGCTGCAGGCTGCACTGGCAATGCCTGCAATTTGCACCCCTCCGTGGGTCAGTGGAGTGGGCAGGAATAGTGCATTCCCACAGCAGAGGGCAAGCCCAGGCAAGCAAGCATGTTAAAAACTTCTGCTTCTTTCTGACCTGGTGATATCTCTTGGTCAAATAAGTCATGTGGATAATGCCAAATTCAAGGAGTAAGGGAATATATTCTGTTGTTGTTGCAAAGTTATATGGTCAAGGACATGGATTTGCATGGAGTATATGAATAGGAGAAGAATTAGGACTAGTATTTAATCTATTTTAATGACACATAATAAAAAGTTAATTCCTGTTAGCTATTGTCAGTAGACCTATCCCTAGATACTCTTGGGAAAAAAAAGAGTTTACTCTCCTTGGAGGGTATCATAGCCTCTTTATGTTTGTTGAACATTGCTTCAGTCAAGGTTCTGAAGTGCCTCTGGCATCCCCTACCCCATCTCTACCTCACTGAGGGCCTTAGAGAAGTGTCCAGTGCAAGCACACACTGCCAATAGAACTCCTCCACTACTCCTCCACTAGTAAAATTTAATTGACCCAGAGGTAATTTCTCATCACCTCTAAGGTAGGGTAGCTTGATAGGGAATCCAAAGAAAAACTGACAGCTTTATGCTTTAACACTAGAAGTGGTACATTTAATTTGATAGAGGTCTCTTGATAAGTTTTTTTTTTAAAGATTTATTTATTTATTCATACAGAACTGGGGTACAGGCCAGAGATGCAGAGGGTGAGAGGATTCACCAGAGACAGAGTGGGGAGCAGAACAGGCAGATCGACAAAGTACACTGCTGAGGGGAGCAGCGTCAGGAGAGGTCTGCCACGCCATGTGGATCTCCTTCGGGGTAGACGGGGGTCGAACTCATGTGGAAGTGGCTTAAGCTTCTTAAGTGCAGTGCTTTAACCCGCTGCACCACCAGGGAGGGCCCCTCCTGATAAAAATTTTAATGGCAAAAATTGAGACAATTTGGAAAAATTGCATATGGAGATATTTAGGGGTCTAGGAAACATACATGGGCTGTCAAGAGGATACCAGTTTTACTTGCTGTTGTGTTAGGAGGCTGAACCATGACTTTCCCAGAGAAGTCCCTGCCCTAATCTCTGTAACCTGTGACTGACACTGTATATGGCTAAGCGACTTTGTAGCGGTGATTAAGGGTCTTGAGGTGGAACATTATTTTTTATTCCAAGTGGGTCCAACAACATTGCATGGATCTTAATAAAAGGGAGGTCTGTGAAAGAGGAAGCCATGTGAAGATGGAAGCAGGTCAGAGAGATTAGAAGATGCCACATTACAGGCTTTGAAGGTGGAGGATAGAGTCACAAGCCAAGGAATCCAGAAAGCTCTGGAAGGAAATAGATTCTCCCCCAGCATCAGAAGAAACAGATACCCAATGACCCATTTTATGACTTTTGACCTTTAGAACTCTAAGAGAATAAATGGGTGCTGTTTATAGCCACTAAATTGGTGATAACTTGTTATAGCAGATCCCTAGCATCTTTGGAACAATAAATCAAATAACAAGCTATAGTTATTCCCACATGGTCATTAACTGGAAAAGCCTGAGAATTTTTCCCTTTGTCAGATCATGAGAGTTACACTTTTAATCAGTGAAAACAACACTGTGCTCTTGATCTGATAAAAGGACCACATAGCTTGTCTATAGACATCTAGCAAACTAGCTCAAACATAAACATTCCTAATATCACTCTATTTCTTGTACTCTTGGACACAGTTATAAACACTCATGTTTCTAGCAGACCCAGAGAACCCAAACAAAGCCTGCTTTTCCTCAGAGATCATACCCCAAGTAATTTCTTTTCTAGCTTTTCCAAAACATGGACTTTAACAATGTTCACCCTCAGGGGGCCAAGGAAGGAAGTTCTATGATTACTAAACTGGTCTTATGGATATAATGAGTAGTAACAATGTATGTTATTACAAGCAATGATTTTTGACGTGTGAAGGCTATTTTTGTCCCAGGCAACAGAATAAGAGTCAATTAGTATGAAGAGAGAAAACAAAAATGATATTTTCTCTATTAAAGATATTAATTAAAAAAAAAAAAAAAACAACTGGCACCAGATAAAGTTAATATATTGTAATAGGAGGAACCAGACTCCTTTCATCTGTATACTCTACTATTTTAGAGCACAACTTCCTATTCAAGATTGGTTTGTCGTCCAAGCTGATTGGCAGAGCTCCAATCATTAACTCTGTTTTTGGCAGTAAAACAGAAAGAAAGGGAATGCAAAAATAAATAAATAAGTAAAGCACCCTTCTCAAGAGTGTAACAGGGTGGTCCCTAGGAAAAGGGAAAGTTCCAGGTTCTCTACCCCACCCAGAGGAGGATGGAGCTGAGAAGAAAAGAGAGGAATCTGAGAAAGGAAGCAAGATGGAGAGCCAGAAGGAGACCTGAGGAAGCCACATGGAGCAGAGAGAGAATTGTGAAGAAACCATGCTTGTTTCTTGGCCTTGGACTGACCTGTGGGGAGGTTCACTATGGCAGCTTTTATATTGATTTTGTTTGTGCTCTTTTCCTCCCAGACAGATTTGGCGCCCAACATGGGGCAGGATTAGAGCCATCCATGGTTAGTCAGCCCCATGAGAAAGTTGGCTTCCCCATGGCACTGACTACCTTAAGCACAGATGTGGTTTTTGTTTTTCTAGTTTTTTTTTCAGGTGCAGATTTGTTGTTAAAAACTGGCTTGGGCCTTGTGAAAATTCTGTACGTATGTGTACAATTTTGTTGTGGTCACTTGCTAAGAGGTTTGATTTTGTGGAAATTGTTTAGCAGTTTTACTCAAAAGATGCTAATAGGTTAGACCCTGTGGACAGATCAAAGATGGCACCTGAGGACACTTGGCTGGCTTCTCTGAACGTTGGAAAGTTTTTGTTCTAAGATTTTCCCTTCCTTCATTAACTAAAGTTAAGTTGCTAGGACTTTGGACTTTTTTTGGGTGATCTCTGCCATCTGCCGCATCAAGACAAAACATATAAGACTTTAATGAAAAGGAACTTTAATACAGTGAGTATGCAATGCAGAAGACAAAGAATATATCTCCTAAATCAAACACCTGAAGTTACCCATTCCCTCGTGGGCAAGTCCACCCAAAAGGGATTGGCCCAAAGCAAGGCCTGAAAGCCCACCACAAGACTAAATCACCTTCTGGCCTGGACCCATGGAAAAGGGTCAGAAATGGCCAGACAAGTCTGGGAGGAAAAGAACACAATCAAAATCAATGTAAACACTGCCATTGTCAACCTTCCCATGGGTCTCTCACCCACATCTCTTTCAACCAGTCCAGGGCCAAGAAATAAACACTGTTTCTTCACATGTTTCTCTCTGCTCAATGTGGCTTCCTCAGGTCTCCCTCTGGCTCTCCATGCTGCTTCCTACTTCCTCAGATTCCTTCTCTTCTCTGCTCAGCTCCACCCTCCTCCTGGGTGGGGCAGGGAACCTGGAAATTCCCCTTTTCCTAGGGACCACCCTGTTACAAGAGGACTCATCCCTGTTTATTCCTGGAAGACCCATTCCCACCTCTAATTCTAATTTCTGTTAAAAGTATGTTTTTTTTAATCTTCATTTATTCTTTCATTTTCTTTCTTTCCTTTTTTAAAAATCAGTGGCACTTTCAAAGAGTAATCAATTTCTGTCAGAAAGAAAGACGGGAGAAATAGTTATCATTAAGAAATTAATTTTCTGGCATTGCCTGTCCCTTTGCTCCCCATGAGGATATCCATGAGGAACATACAACCATTGACTCTCTAGAACAACAATTTCATTTTTTAAATCAAATTACTATAGCCACCTCAAACCTAAGGTTATTTGGACACTATGCACCTCCTTTCTATCATTTTAAGTGTTTTTTTTTTTTTTCTTGTGGTCTAGAAACATATAAACTCAAAAGCAAGGATTATTTTGAAGGCTGCTCTTGCCCATGTTTCAGCTTATAGTGATTATTATTTTGCATTATTTAAAGTGAGCAAGTTTCCCATTTTGTTACTTCTATTCAGTTCTATGCAAATTGCAGGCAAAGGCTAGAAAGAGCTTTTAGGCGGAAAGGAGCTCATCTTTTATTTACTGGCCTCTGGGCTTTACTCTGACTTACCTTCTCAAATTGACAATCACTTCCATGAGGCATCTGATACAATGTGCTTGGACAGGACTATAATACCTGTAATCCTCTATTTGTTAGCAGGTTCTTAACTTTCTATGAGAGGATATCAGTCTTATCTCTTGTAAAGACAGCAATTTTACCAGCTACTGCTTGTAACTGTTTCATTTTGGGGCACACATGCATTTGGCTTTTACAGTATTGCTCTAGGTACTTATTCAATACTGCAAGATCTAAATTATGAGTGTCCTATTCACTCCAGATTGCAGACTGTAGGTAGGAGTATCCTCCTTAGTAAGTTGGTATTTCTCTCCATCTGTGCTTTTAGTATGGCTGGCTCTAATGTGAGCTCCTTTTCCTCTTGCAGGAATCTGCAGAGAACAGCAGGAAGAGGCTAGCACATACCAGGGTCTTTAATTTTCATAGCATTTTCCCAACACTTCAACTTTGGTCAGCATGCAGCCTGCCAAGGTAGAGTAGTAAACAGATTGACAAAATGCTTCACCACTGCAGTAACAAGGGCAGCAGGGTTCTCAGGCGATGATGTCTGAATTCTTAATATTTACCTCCCAACTGCCTCCATTCAGCCATGTTGATATTTTGAATTCTGTTGTTTCTAGTGCCTTGTTTCTGGAAACAAATTCTGTGGCAGTTAAGACTTGTTATGAGTGCCTGTAATAGAAAACCCAAGCATGTGATCTAAACAAGAGAGAGAAGATAGCGTTTTCTTTGTCCCTTATTTAAATGAAGTAAGTGGTGTGGTGGCACAGGGGTTAAAACACAGCCACTTCAGTGTGAGTTGCATCCCCGCCCTGGAGGCACAGCAGACCTCTTCTGACCACCGCAGCTCCCCTCAGCAGTGTACCTCTTCAATTTCCTGTTCTGTTCCCCATTCTGTGCCTGGTGAGTCCTCTCACTGCCCCTGCACCTCTGCCCAGCACCCCACCTCTGTATGCATAAATAAATAAAATCTTTTTAAAAAAATGAAGTAGGTTGTCTGGGATTGGCACAGCAGCTCTGGCATTTTCAAGGGGCAAGGCTCTTTATCTTTCTGCACCATCATTCTCAACATTAATTCATGTCCAAGATGTCTGATGCCCTGGTCATCACGTTCATGCTCCAAGTAAGAGGCAGAAAGAGAGAGAGGTGCTGAATAAAAAGTAATGTCTGTGAGTTGAGTCAACCTGATTAAAAAGTTTCCTCTGTGCTTTTTCCACTGACTGCTAGTTACGTTTCTTTGGTCACATCTAATTACACGGCAGCCTGGGAAATGTAGTCTAGCTTAGCATATGGCCACACAAAATAAAATTGGGTTTCTTTCAGCAAAAAAGGAAGAACAAAAGTAGTATGGGCAGTCAACTGTCAGTCTCTTCACATCTTCCAGAATTTCTCTTGTCTTCTATGCTGTGCTGCCAGGAATAAGGATGCCTTATCTTCAAGATAGCTGTTTGCAAATGACTTCAGCTAAATATTTTACAAGGAGGGTGTATGTTAGAGAGGAGGAACAATGACTGAGTCATCTACACTTTAATTCCAATAAATTGCAAGTCATTTCTCAATTGTGGTTCAATGCAAGAGAGGGGAAGAGGTAAGGAATGGATAGAATAAGGATATTTGGCATCAGGGTAGAGTTGACAGAATGGCAGTGATAAAGTCAGTAGTGGCACTTGGGTATCTCTGTGTTGGGGCTATGGCCAAATGACTAGCATCCCCCCCACCAGATTCAGGGGTATGACTGAAAAGGGTATTTCCTGCCCTTCTATCACTGTCCCTCTCCCCCAGTAACCAGCTGTCCATATTGCTTCAAGATGGGGTGATGGGGGCTTTGTGGAGCAGGGTCCTGTGTTGGCTCCTTTTTGGCTTATTGAATGGAGGTGGCTTAGCACAGCAAACATACATCTTTATGGTGAAATGGTTGGGGATGTTATTTCTTGCTCAGTACTGCTGTCTCTTAGAAAGAAATTGACTCAGAAAAAACAGATCAGCAATATCTCAGGGCTAACAATGTTCATGCCATGGATCTCCAACTTGCATAACTTCATACTGCTAAATGTTACAGTCTGTGAGGCTGAAAGTTCTGGTGCATCATCAAGGACTGAGACATTCATTTCCCTGTTTTCTGGGAATGTTAACAGCTAAAGACTCTCACCTGAGTGTCTTTAGGGGCTTTGTCCTCAGTCAAGGAACATCCTTGAGACAAGGGTAAATTCCACTCCCATGGCTGGGACTTTAGACATCTGGGAAGGGCCATTCCAGGTCCGGTCTCTCACAGAACTGACCAGAGTCTCAATTACAACTGTATGATAATTCAAGTTCTCCCTCCATCTTGTCCTAGATTATTTGTGAAACATTTTTCAGCACACAAATATCAGACTCAGTGTTTTTTTTCAGGAAACAGGACCTACAGTGGTTGTGAATTGAGGAGAAAAAGCAGAAATTGCCTTTCTGCATCAGACGCCTTGGTCCAAACAAAACCTGTGGGTTACACAGTGCAAGGGTGGCCTCCAAACTCTAAGGTTCCCCTAAGTGATCTCTAAGGTCCTCCCATAATTTATTGAATTCTTTGTATGTCTATTATATTTTCAACTATATCACTTACTTGGGAAATTGATTTCTAGATAGTTTAATAAAGAATTTTTCTCAGATGAAATTCCTTTCAAACCTTAAAAGGTGCCCACTACTTATAGTACATTATAAATGATGACTGATAGCTATAGATGATAGATAACATATAGTTTGTCTTTCCCCAAAATGTGCCCTTTAATCACACCGAAGTTTAGTCTGTCACGGATTATGCCTTTAGAGGAGCATTAAGTTATGGGTGTAGGGTAGGAGATGTCCTCTGTGAATTTGAAGATAAAGGAGAAAGATCAATTTCCAAGGTTCAACTCACAGAACTCACATATAATATTTTGAAATCTAGTTGAGTAAATAAGTGACAATGTCTAAATATGTGATCAAAGGATTTTCATTATCCTCAGTTATGTACAAGGTGAACAGCGTCTCAGAGACACAGGAAAGTAGTTAATATCAAGTTCAAATCTATTGCATTGTCTGAACATAAAGGGACCTTCTGAATCACAGAAAGTATAGCTTAACTGGACAAAACTTGGCAGTATTTTTCCAGGCTTGTCCAAGCTAAGAACACACTGAATCTGCAAGAGAGCCTTAATTTAATTGCTAGGGAGGCATTCTGTCGCAAAGGATGGGAATGATTCATCACACCACACCATGGCCTGGATAGAACTCTCCCAGGCTCTCCACCCCCTATTCTGTGAGTCTGTGCTTGCTTTGCAACTTGAGAGATGGTATTTTGACCTCTCTAGGAAGGAACTGTCCCTAGCAGGAGACATAAAAATCTCTTTCACTGGATCAAAATCATTTTCATTGTGTACTAACAAGCATTCAGTCTCCTAGTGTGCTTTGATTTTAATTTGATTAGTGTAAGTCACTGTCCCTGCTTGCATTTGACTCTAGACAATGACAAAACCTGGATCTCACAGATGTAGTAAATTCACCAAAGGCAGACCTCCTAATGAAAAGATTTGGTAAAAAGCCATTTATTTAGTCTTGATCTGAAAGCCCCTTGTCTCAAAGTGGGCATAAAATTTTGGAAAGTTCTTCTGTGTATGTCTGCTAAATATTTTACATTCAGGAAATGCTAAATGTAGTTGGCAACTTTGGGGATTTCTCTGTAAACTTATACTTTCAGATCACTCTTAAAAAAAAAAAAAAAAAAAAAGATAGGGCCTCCCTGGTGGTGCAAAGAGTTAAAGCCCAGCACTACGAAGCTGTCCTCAGCCACTGCTGCATGAGTTCAGTCCCCGGCCAGGGAGGTGAGCCACATGGTAATGCAGACCTCTCCTGACCCTCCTGCTGCTCCCCTCAGCAGTGTACTTCAGTACATCTGTCTTTTCTGCTCCCCACTCTGTCTCTAATGAATCCTCTCACCCCCTCACAACTCTGGCCTATACCCCAGTTCTTGTATGCATAAATATTTTTTAAAAAATATATAAAATGACTGAGCTGAGGATGGATATGTCCTCATAAGAAAAATGTCTACTTATTTCCACACTCTTGATCTATAAATTTACAGCTCAAAATAAAATAAAAATTTCATATAAGCTAAAAATCAGGCTCATTATTAGACAAAATATTTTTTTCCATCCACAGATACTTGGAGCAGGGAGTGTTTATCAAGAGCTTTAGGAAATATTGTGTTAATTACAATGTCAATGTTTTTCTTGTTTTGGACCTTCAAGTTGGGTCTTTATAACATTACTGCCCAGCAGGCCTAATAGACAGATTCCTCACTGTCCTGCATCCCACTCAACTCACCTTCCTCTTGATATAAATCTTATGGTCACTGACCCTGCCCTTTGGCTTCTCATGGCAACACTGCTTGCCAAATTGGATGCTCCCACATGTAGAGCCTGCCTGTCTCTGCCTCTTATGCTTTGACATCAGCTTCCCAGGTGCAGTGTGGGCTGACCCATCTTCTAAGTCTGAAGCATTAGGTTGCCTCTGGTTACTTGTTCATGACTCAGCCTCTGTTCCTTTCTCCCAGTCAGAGTGGGAAAAGATTCCAACCATTGTCCTGAAATTTCCCCGGGTTTGAATCCCAGCTGTGAGAAATGAATAATGCTGCTCTTGTGTTCAACCTCACTGTGTGCAGGAAGCAGAACCAAGCTGAGGTTAAGGGTCAAATGGGCAGCACAGTTAGTGGAGCTGGGTGTTGTTTTGTGTCTAGAAGCAGCTCTGTGGAGCAGTCACCAAGGCCTTGCTCTGTGTTCTGACAATATTTGAGTAGTGACTCCTGAGACTCCCAAACTTCTTATGAATTTTCAATTCTCAGGAGTTGAAGGATGGTGTTTTGGAGTAGGTAATGCTTCTTCTTCTTGCCACTCCAAGTTTCCTATTGTTTTATTTCTTCCTTGATTATTCCAAGGGAGAATTGCAGAGTCAAACCAAGACAGGAAGCTAAGTGTTGATCTTGATAGAATATTAGAAAATGAAAATGGCTACACTATAAATGACTCTTTTGATTGTGGTAAAGGAAAGAATCAGAAAGGAAACAAAGCTAATTTCATATTGAAGATGGCTAAGTTTTGGAAAGGAGGTGATTGAGATCTTGAAAAGGACCAGAGACTCTGAATGCAGAGGAGTGACAGGTCTCTGCAATCTCATGTCTATGAGGGTAATTCCTCAATACAAGAAAATCTAGGGGAAGAAACAAGTGAATGTGAGGTATATCTGGAATCTGAAGCTACTGTGCAGAACTGACCACAACACAATTAAGATCAGCAACATAAGAAGGAATTTTATGTGCCCAACGTGGTGCCTAGGGCCATGGATAACAGAAGGCATTGTGACAGGAATGGGCTTCAGCAGATACCTGCATAGATAGAAGACGACGACTAAGAGTGAATGTCCATCCACCCCAAACTTGGCATGACAGAGTCACTATACAAAATGATCCTTCAGCTAATTGGAAGCAAATTTTTATTATATAGTAAACCTACGTGGGCATCAGAGCTTCAACATATGAACTGGAATGGGGGCTGCACAGATCTGTCCATAAGCTACAAAAGTTTTCCAGTCCACATGAAAGAGAAAAACTGACAATTTTGATTATTCCAATGTCAAGCTCCAGTGGCACGATTGGTCAGTGTACAGTATTAATAAAAAGTATTTCAATGTGAAACAGTTCTCTTTTATTTCTCAATTCTGGGTCTCATGAAGCTGATCCTCATTGACTAGCCATCTAGGAAACCATTGCCTCTGAGTTTCTAATACGATTCATCCATTTGGAGGCACAGGCAGGATGGGAGAGGAGTAAGTGAGAAAGGGATATTGATGTCTCTTGCTCCTTCCCCAGTAATAGCCATCTCTGCTGTGGGGCAGAATCTACTTCCATGGCCTCAATTTTGTGGGAATCAGCAACAACTTCTACCTATTCATCCTGAGAGTGCTCACACTTATGCTAACGCTAGTCCCTGGGTGTTTCAAGATTTCTTTTTAGGTCAGTAACACTGACAAGACCTCTATAAAGTCCTTTATCAAAATCCTCTTCAATCCTTTGACTATGCCTGGACTCTGATTTATTTTGTAACAACGCAAAGTTATAGTAAATTTCTACTTCAGCAATTGAGTGAAACCACCTGATGTTACTGATTGAGTTGGTGAGAAGAAAACCTCAAAATGGTAGGTGATTGGTCACTTCTGTCAGTCCCTCTGAGAGGTTGATAGGGTTTGGTGCCATTCAAGAGAGAAAGAGAGAGAAAGATGTGTGTATGTGAGCGAGAGAGGGACGGGATGAGAGAGTGTAGTTGCCCCACACTACCAAGCCACTCACACAACACAAGTAGGAATCCTACAATTTAATTCAATTCTGACACTATCTTCCTGGAAAAAAACATTACACTCTACAGTTAAAGGGTTCAGTCCTCTCCCCCACTTCAGATGCCAGATCCAAGTCTAACCAACTGGATATAAATCAAAGGTTCCCACAAACTCCTTCTTGGGTTTTCTCAATATGCTAGAGTGACTTACAGAATCCAGGGGAGAATTTTACTTATTGGATTTATTGCAATAGATATGTTACAAAAACTCAGATGAAAGAGATGTACAGGGTAAGGATAAGAAGCCTTTACGTTCTCTCTGAGAAAACTATGCTACTCAGATCTTCATGTATTCATCTAGGTTTTTATGAAAGTTTGATTACATAGACATGAATAATTATATCACTGGCCACTGGTAATTGCTTCTTTTACCAGCCTTTCCCCTTTCCCTGGAGGATAGGATTGAAAGCTCCAATCTAATTGATTAAAGATGGGGGTAACCAGCCTCCATCTTTAGTCCTTAGGTGTTTTGTAAAAGTCACCTCATTAACATAAGAAAAGACATAATTCTTATCATTAGGATGTAGCAAGGATTTTAGGAACCCTACCAAAATGATGATGAAAGTCAAGGTATATATTTGTGTTACCTATATATCTATTTATATATGCCCATATATATTTAGATATGCACTCACATATTTTAACCTAGATTTGTGTGTGTGTATATACATATATACCTTACTATAAATCAGAATGCTACACATGACTTGACCTCACAGCAAAGCTACAGTCTGTAATATGTTGGGTAAAGAGCTTAGTGATTCCCTGATAGATTCATGTCTCAGACCACTGAACAAAAATGGTAGACCTATTCTAGAAAGATCATTGCTCTTTCCCTTGCTACAATCATTACTCTGTGGAGGTGGTATCATCCATAGGGAAAACCTAGCAGTTCAAATGACAGGTGATAAGGAAGAGCAATGTGCATAAGAGTCACAGATTCAAACTCATTCTGCCTTCAAGGGGTTCATAGTCCAGTAGACCAGTAACCAGTTACAACAAAAACTGATCACTGAACCATGAGTACTTACAAAGGGCTTTCAGGGGTGAACAGAAATACCTACTTGTCTTGTGCTGAGTTGGAGTATGGATAATTTGTTTATTTATGCATACAGAACTGGGGTACAGGCCAGAGGTGCAGGGGCAGTGAGAGGATTCACCAGAGACAGAGTGGGGAGCAGAACAGGCAGATGGATGCAGTACACTGCTGAGGGAGCAGCAGGCAGTCCAGGGAGGTCTGCCGCGCCATCCCCGTCACCTCCTGGGCGGGGATTGAACTCATGCTGAAGTGGCTTTAGCTTCTGAGTGCTGTGCTTTAACTCGCTGCGCCATCAGGGAGGGCCTGAGTATGGGTAATTTTATCTAGTACAAGTGTGGGGATGATGCTCCAGGCAGATGAGTAGCATGGATAAATGGATAATGCACCTTGATATAAAGAAGTGTGGGAACTCCAAGGCCACGAGTACGCACCCCCCCACCCCCCAAGTTCGTAGAGGGAAGATTGTAATAGTCAAACTATTCTTCTGGAACGTCTCAGGAGACTGACCTATCATTTCTTACTAAATTCAACAGATATTATTTCCCATTATTGAAACAAGATCATGCTACTTGGCTTAAGCAACGAATGAGAAAGTTGGCTTGAGTTTTGAAGTCATGTTCAACAAACTGTATCTATCTTCAAATCTTAGGCTGAATGGTGGCATTCACACTAGGACAGGGAAGGAATGGAGAGCACAAGGAGAGGACAGAGTACATCTCAGAACAAATGCTCTTCTAGCACAACAGGATCCAGAGACACCATTTAAATGATCACTTCCTCGGGCCCTCCCTGGTGGTGCAGCAGGTTAAAGCACAGCACTAAGAAGCTGAAGCCACTCCCGCATGAGTTCGATTCCTGCCTGCCCGGAAGGTGATCCACATGGCGCGGCAGACCTCTCCTGACCCGCCCGCTGCTCCGCTCAGCAGTGTACTTTCTCCATCTGCCTGCTCTGCTCCCCGCTCTGTCTTTGGCGAATCCTCTCACCCTCCGCATCTCTGACCTGTCCCCCAGTTCTATATTAATAAATAAAATCTTAAAAAAAAAATTATGGATTTCATGAAGCTGATCCTCATTGACTAGCCATCTAGG
>NW_004567115.1:25295066-25362702 GCF_000260355.1 Condylura cristata
GGGTCAGGAGAGGTCTGCCTCGCCATGTGGACTCCTCCAGGGCAGGCGTGAATCGAACTCATGCAGAAGTGGCTTAAGCTTTGTAGTGCAGTGCTTTAACCCGCTACGCCACCAGGGAGGGCCTGAATAAATAATCTTTAAAAAAAATTATCACTGCCTCTTGCTATTCCTGTTCTTTCATGTCTTGATTATACTAGCACATGTGCTTGTGAAGTTAACACAAATGACAATGGATGTCCATGGCCTGAGAGGAGACTGCTGGGAGCAAGAGGAGAGGAAGCCCTGAGGAGGAAGTGGGATGTGGATGAAGTGCAGTTTCATAATTTGTCTTGGGGCCCTATTGGAAGGTTTGGCACTGCCTTTTATGTGCTGGAGAGCTGGGGATGTATCTGCATACAATCCTCTTGGGAATGGAAAGGGTGGGTTGAAGAGGTGTGCAAATGGAAGCAGGGAAAAACATTTAATGGACAGCCATCAAACCCAGTCAATCAAGCAATAATCAAGATCTCTGTTGACAAGATGATCACTGGGCATAGAAAGGAAATGCCGACCTCCAGAACTATTGGGGTGGTATGTCTGACAGGACTGAATGACTGATATAAATATGGGGCATAAGGGAGAGTAGATTATGACTTATAGATTCTTGATTCACTCATCAGGTAAGACATTGGCCCTGAATATGTTCCAGTTCATACAGCAAACAGATGACTCATTGATTAGAATGATTTGAGGGTGTTTATTCTGTTTTTTTGTTTGTTTGTTTGTTTTTTACTTTGTTTTGTTTTATAAGGGGTGCAATTCAAAGGGACTGGCAGAATGCATGGCAAAATGGCAACCATTGGGAACCAGGGATTAGGTTCAAAGGAATAGGGAAGAAAACGGTCATCAGAGTCAAGAGGGCCATACATGTGGAGCAGACATGGGGAGGGGAGCACTGATCTGAGAAGGGACACTGCCAGCGCAGGTGCTCACAAGGAGGGAGCCAAGGGTTGAAGACCCTAAGCTCATTCCCCATCTTCTTCTGATCTTCTCAGCCTCTCTGACAGGCCCAATCAGAAACACAGTACAGGGAGCCTGCTGGCGTCTTCCTTACAAGAAAGCCTCTCAGGATGAGGATAGAAAGGTATGGATTGGGGAAAGGATCTGACGTAGGGGAAAAGGGTGAACCTGAGATCTCCAGCCCGGGTACCTTCAAAGTGATACAGAGTTAGACAGGAAAGGCAGACTTGGGCAAGAAATGGCAGAGTTCACACTGAAGCAAAGGAAGATTTCAGTATCTAAGGTCCTATTTCTAACAAGATCCAAAGATGCATTGAATAGGCACTTAGTCTATGCCAGATCATCCTGTGTGCTTCGCATAAATGAACTCCCTGAAGCCTATTGTAAAACTGCAAGGAAACATTATCTTCATTTCAGAGATTTAAAAATTGCAACTTGATGCAAATATGACTACTCTAAAATCAGACCTGTACATGTTAAAGGTAGGATTTGAATCCAGCCCTACCTCCCTCTGAAGAGTATGCCATTTCCTGCCAGAACGTTAATTAGAGCTGTATAAAAAACGAGTGGATGGAAGCACTAGCGTCCCACTTCAGTGCCTGCAATCATCCAGACAATTTATAAACAATTTTACACACTTCACCTCCAAGTGTGGATCAATGTCTATTTTCTGTGGCTTTTCTTGCAGTGCTTCATCTCCCCATTAGTTCCCCACACACTTGAAAGTCCTGTGTATGATATTTGGGGTTGTCTGACATCTCAGGTTCCAGTTAGAACAAAGACAGGGTACAGAGAGGTGGGGGAAGGGAAGGAACCAGCCTTGTCACAAGCAGCCTGAGGGAGGACCTCCATAGCCTTCTGCTGGCAACATGCACGAAGATCACCGGACTGGGCTTTGCATTCTCTGTGTCCCTTCTCTGGCTGTGCCTATGGAGTGTGGCAGGGCAACCTGTGTGGTGGAAACCTAGTCTTGTTGGCAGACACCTGGCACAACATTGCTCCTTCTTATCAGCAACAATAAGTGCTTGCCATGAGAGGAATTACAGTTGGCTGCTACTTGTGATCCTTCTGATATGGCTTTCTTCTTGAGATTTAAGAGTTTATGATTTTTTTTTTAAAGATTTATTGATTTGTGCATACAGAACTGGGGTACAGGCCAGAGGCTCAGGGGCGGTGAGAAGCTTCACCAGAGACAGAGTGGGGAGCAGAACAGGCAGATCGACAAAGTACACTGCTGAGGGAAGCAGCGGGCGGGTCAGGAGAGGTCTGGCTCGCCATGTGGTCTCCTCCGGGCAGGCGGCAGGCGGGAATCGAACTCATGCGGAAGTGGCTTCAGATTCTCAGTGCTGTGCTTTAACCCGCTGCGCCACCAGGGAGGGCCTATGATTTTTTTTTTTAAGAACTCCCCAACCCTCTCCTCTTTGTCCTCCTCCTCCACCATTTCCTCTTCATCTTCTCTATCCTTTGTCCTATGCCCCATTTTCCCCACTCTATTCTAACCGCTCTGAATAATAGATTGAGTCCCCCAAAATAAGCATTTTGCCCAAACAGATTGAATTTCCCCAAAGCTCTGGCACACAAGGAGAATGCCGACCGCTGTGGCCATGGGGGCAGCCGGGCGCAGAGACTGAGCATGTCTCTCACTATCCTCAGCAGCTGAACTAAATAATTTGCAGACTAAAGGTACAGAAAGTGCTACAGGGAGGCCTTTAGAGATGGAGACTATCATTCCAGTAAGCAAAAGATAAATAGCAGGCATAGAATAGAAATAGAGAACTACAATAGGTGGCAGAGTACCAGGAAATGAGCTTTCTCATCGCCTGGGTGTAGCGCCAGGGTTTAGTGTTATGAGAAAGTGTCAGTGAAGCATGGGAGAATCACTGTGTGGGCCATAGATTCTTGAGGGTGACAGTGGCATGCCTAAGAGGGATTTTCTGCCCAGCAATAAAATTCAGGGCACATCAGGTGCCCAGAAAGTCTGAGGAAGGAGGGGGTTATTAACCCAGTGGCGGGGAGGAGGTAAGAGAGTACCGAGTCCTGGGGGATCCTGAGTACAGAGCTGGGTGCTAAAAACCAAATCAAGTGCATCTCCTCTTCGACTGCCCCTCTGGAAAGGAATACATCACCCGTGGAGATTGATGAATAAGTGGGTTTCGTAGCCAAATCAAACCTGGAATCATCCCCCGTTTGCAGTCTGTATCTCTGACCTGGTGAGTTTTTGTACTCCTTAATTTTACATCGTGCTAAGAGTGATGGTCCACAGTTCAGACATTTTCAGGAGTGCTGCAGTGGGGGTGAGGGATGCTTCCTGGCAACAGCCTAGGAAACCAATCACTGGAGAGAAGCATGTCATACAGTTTGTGACTCAGATGTGATGCATTTCTGATACTTTTAAGGAGGAAGAGAGGAGCGTCCCCTTTGCCTGAATGGCAAGCCTCCCTTCGCCAGGAGATGCATCCTTGCTTCTGCAGGATTTTCACACTGGTTCAGCAGACTTGGGTGTATGGGAAGAGCGTTTCTAGAGAGATTAACATAGCTAGTTGTGTTGATCATTATCTACTGCATATCAACAAGTGTCTACTCTGCAGGCAGTATTTAAAATCTGGGAACAAAAGGAAGTAAAATTTCCTCTGGAAGCTGACATTGTGTGTCTTTGTCATTGAAAATTATATGCCAGCACATTTTGGCCTCAGCAATCCAAAAAAAGATGCAGTATGTTTCAGAAACTGATTTTTTCCCCCCCCTATACCAGCCAGGCTGCAAAATACAGGGTGCAATTCGAAAACAGTTACCCACCTTGCTCCCCTCCCTCCTTGCCTCTCCACTTCATCATTTCTACCTGCGACCCTGTACTTGAGCCTCACCTCACATGCCATAAGAGCTCATCACCTGAATGGCAGAGGCTCTTGCTGGGGGTGAGAAAAAGTCCTTTCTGGCCTCCATCTGACGGCCCTCATCACACGATGAGTCCCATGTGGGGAGTCTTTGGTGCTCTGGAAGAGAAGCTACAGGCAGCCAGGGGTGACCCAGTCTCTGGTTCTTTCTCTCTGTACTCAGCTAGAAGCCTCAGAGCATGCCCTCTCTACCTAGCTTGCCTCCCCCACTACCCCCACAGAATAGGACTCTGAGATGTACCTGCAGCCTGAATGGCACCAGGGGGAGGAGAGAGGGGAGAGGGGAGAGGAGAAGGGGAAGGGGGAGGGAGAGAGAGAGACAGACAGACAGACAGAGACAGAGAGATTCATCCTTGTGTTCATTCATACTTGTCTCATCTCATCTCTTATTTTGCCCTATAAATTCCTCAGAGTTGCCTCCTGTCTTCCCAGGGCTCAATTCATCAACCTCGCTTGCCCTCCCAGATTCTTTCCCACACTTCAGATGCCTGGACTTTCTTCTCTTTCAATATTTTTTTATTAGTTCCCTATTACTACCATAACAAATCAGGACAAAGTTAGTTATTTAAAATGACATAGATTTTTCCCTGACAGTTCTGTAGGTTTAATGTACAACACAAGCTTCACAGGGATAAAATCAAGATTTCAGCAGGGCTGAGTGACTTTCTGGATACTCTGGGGAAACATCTGTTTCTCTGCCTTTCCTAGCTTTGCCAGACCACCCATATGTCTTGGCTCACGGCTACCATCATCCATGGTCAAGGTCAACAATGAGAGGATGAGCCCTTCTCAAGCAATTCACTCTTTTCTTACTTCTACCATTACTTTTCCTTCTTTCCCTACCTTTTCTACTTTTACAACTTGTGTTAGATTGCATTAGATCCACCTCGATAATCCAGGATAGGTTTCTACTTCAGATCTGGGTTCCTAACTTAATGACATCCATAGAATATCTTGAGCCAGGTAAGGTAAGAGGAGAAGGTGCCAGCTGTGTGAATATATTTAAAGCATCATTATTTGTGCAACTGGGTTCCTAACTTAATGGCACCCATGGAATGCCTTGAGCCAGGTAAGGTAAGAGGAGAAGGCGCCAGCTATGTGAATATATTTAAAGCATCATTATTTGTGCAACCAACTCTTCCTGGCCTCCATTCCTTCAGAATTTTCTAGATGCTTAGAATTGATTCAATATACTAATTCACAATCAGGCACAGACATTTATATTACCTCCCACCACCCACAATCTCTTACCTTCCTCAGCTACACACACATGCGTATTCTGTTTACATTTTAGGTCTTCAATGCCCAGCCCTATGTATTCAGTCACTCAGCAGTTTGACTTATTGTGGTCGGCTCAAAGAAGTACCATTTTTGTGGAGGAGAGGGAATATTCTATCCCTTCAAACCACAACATCTTGACAATTGCTTGTTCTGCCTAAGGTCAGACACATATCCCACAAGACCTTTATCAGAGCATTCAGCTTTGGTATCCAGAGCAAGCACCATAAAGTTGGGCTGAGAAGCATCGTTGGAAACCAGGTCATGTTATTTGCTCATTTCAACCGCCTGCTGCAGCAAGCCATTAGAGCAAAGTTTTCCCATATGACATTAATTTATAGAGAAGAATAAATCCTTCTGTACCATGTTCCTCCTTGGATAGATTAAGTTCCCTGAGGGTAAAAAAAAAAATGCTATTGATCTTCTTATATTTAAGAATATTTAAGAAATACATGTGCACATATGTGTTCTTGCTCTCTCTCTCTCTCTCTCTCACACACACACACACACACACACACATGCTCATTCATACACAACTGAGAGTGTCTGTGAAAATGTGTTTGCCATGCAGGTAAAAATCAGAATGAACATAAATCAGTCAAACTTAGCAAACTGAGTATCAGCTTCTTCTTTTCTGTTCCCAGCATGTTGGATAAGCAGACCCAACCCAGAAAACAACAAGGGGAAATGAAAAGTGTGGGACCTTTGAGAAAGGTTTACAGGCAAGGCAAGACTATCGATTGCTACATGATGAGAAAATGAAGAAGGATGTGGCACATTTTGTGATATTGATCCAACCTATTAGCAACAGTGGCAGGTCACTCCATCCTGTAAATCCAGTCCAAGTTCCAGGCAAGTCCATTGTCTGTGTGTTTGTGCATATGTTTGTGTTTGTGCATGTGTGTGCTTGTGTGTATATGTAACAGAGCGACAGAACAAGAAAAAGGGAATAGGGAAAGAAAAAGTGTTAGAGAGAGGAGTATTCCGAATGGGCTGGATAATAGCACTGATCAATTTGCAATCAGGTAAACAGTTAGGTGTGGGCCTTCCAATATGACAAGGTCATGAATTTTTCAGAACTTAAATAAAAGTAGTAGTGGTCTAAGCAAACAACATGATGAGATAAAACAGCCTGTTTTAATGACCCTCACAGGTAGATTTCAGGAACTTGTAGAAGTCCATTTTTTCCACCAACATTTGCCATAACTCACAGTCCAGCAATACGGATTCACTGAGGAAGGGGAAGAAATACTTTCTTTGTAGGAAGGTCCCCTTTTAGAAGGGGAAAGATACTTCTTGTTTGGGGAAATTTGTTGTTGGGGAACTTTGTTGTTCAAAGATTTTAATATTATCAGAACTGATTTTTGATGTGGAGAAAGAGGCTGGGATGAGGAGGTAGAGATTTTGGACAACAAGGAACAGACAGTGATAAGAAAAAAAAAATCTGATAGCAAAAGAGAAAAATAGAATATGAGGTTGGCTTGGAATAAGGGCTTTGTCCTCAAAGCTAGGATTTGCATGTTGTTCTGCCTCCTGTGAGCTACTTTCTTAACCTGATTGAGACATGGAGAACTATTTTGGAAATTAGAGGTAGAGTTCTGGATTCTTGTGGAGACTAGCTAATGTTTATGAAGTACAGTGCCTGGTGCCTAGCAGAGGTCAAGAAACTGGCTATTTCTGCCCTTGAAAGATTACCTAAAAATCAGGTAGGGCGGAGGTCAAAAGTGCTGATGGTGGATAAGGGTGTCATCTATTCCTATGGTGTCTCATTCTCTCTCCAAAGAGCCTGTCACAGACATCAGGAACTGGAGTATAATCTCTTCCACCAAAGAAACATGAGCTAAGACAAACCCTCAGTCTAGGAATGTTCCCATCTTCCTCCTGAATCATTAATTACTTCCTCTCCTCAATTGCAGCGACACTCCTGAGGTAATTGTATAGCTTGCTGGCAGAGACTTCTCTCATCCTGTTCTCCCCACACCTCTTCCATTCACTGTTTGCCCCTGCCACTCCTTCCAAATAGCTTGTCAAAGACAGCAATAACTCCCTCCCACAATTCTAAACACAAAGGGTTCTTCTCAGACAGTACCTCACCTCACATGTCAACTGTATACCACAGACTCATCACACCTCTCCCTTGATAAATATTCTTCTCGTGGCTTCCAGAACTCCACATATTCTGCTGTTTGTCTTAAGTCACAGGCTACGTTTTTTGTAAAGCCCTTTGTGAATTCTCCCTCTTCTGAACCTCTTAAGGATGAAGAGCACCCAGCTCAGTTCTTTGTCCTCTTCTCACTCCCTTAAAGATTTAATATCACCTCAGTCTTTATACATAATATGTGAGACTGATGCTCCACTTTGTCTCTACCTTTCTCTTTACCTGGTCTTGTGGCTCAGAAAGCTACAGGCCATATCACCCAGGCCTCCAGCTGGCTGGTAAATGACCAACAGAGCTGGCAGCTGCAGGAGAAGTTTTCTTGGCTCTACCTTTCACTGAGCCTTAGGCAAGCTGTCCCTTCTCCACTTCTTTTACTCAAACATAGAAGTAGTAAGTTCTTTCTACTTCTGCAACTCCTTTAGTTCTGCTGACATCTCTATACATTGCCCAAAGGTCTATTCAATTGTACCTTGAGAATGCATCACTGGTTCCAGCAGGAGCTCATCCGATAACATCATTGTAAGCTGATGGTTCCTAGACCTGTATCCACATGGGTACTTCAAACCTCATTTGGGGATCTCATAATAATTATAAGCCTAAAATGTCCCCACGGGAACACCTAAGATTAACCTCACATCTTCAGGTTTCATTTTCTTCCCCATCTTAGAGGAGGCAAACACTATTGTTCCAAATGCTCATCCCCAAGTCCCTGCAGCTCTTTGACTCCTCTCTGCTCACATACTACAACAAAATCCATCAAGAAAAATCGCTGATTCAACCTTTAAAATAAATCTAGAATCTGATTTTTCTCAGGTCAGGTATAATCCTCTTGTCTAGACACTGTAATGGCCTCATTACCCTGCAGTGACCATTCCTTTCCACCAAGTTAGTCAAAAACCTGCAGCAGCCTAAGTCCTTCTTGGCTTGCATGTCTATTATCCTCTGATATCACCCTGCTCCAGACACTGGCCACCTGGTGTTCTTTAAATATTCCCAGTTTTAAGACTTCTGTCTTTTATATTTCCTAGGTCAATATATTTTGAATAGCTGCTGACCCACTTCCCACATCCCTTCCTTTCTCTTTTTATTCCTGTTGGATTTATCATGTGCTAACAGCAAATATGTTTGTTTACTTTTGTATAATTTAGTAATTTGTACAAAAGTTTGCGTGGTATTCTGTAGCATATTTATTGTGTATTTTTTAACATGAGTTTATCCTGTGTTGTAATTTAAGTTGTATGGAAACAGGAATCCTTGCCTGTTTTACTTGCTAAAACAGTGGTTGGGGCACAGAAGCATTTTTAAAATGAATGGAAGACACATGAATTAGAAAAATTTTACTAAGGGCAAATCTGCCTCTTGGAGCCCTATCTTCTCCTACTCCTATGTTTCTTTAGCTTTTCTGTCTACCCTACAGTTGCTAGAGCCTTTGTTATATTCTTTAGACATGATATAGTCTTCACTGTATATACTATTCACAGTAGAACTGTCACAATTTACTCTACGCATGATCTAGCTTTCCAATAGATTATGCACTTATATCTTTCAGATTCAGCTGTAACTCTCACTTGCTTTGTGATTGGGAAAGTTGATTACCTGCCCAAGATTCATTCTGCTCACTTATAAGATGAAGTAACAACACGGAAGTCTTAGGGCTATTATGAAGAATGTGCACAGGCAGGAGCACACAGTTACACTTAGCACAGTGCCTCAACTAGAGTAAATGCTACGAAGTGGTCAGAGTAGAAGCGTAGTAAGTGAGGAAATTGAAATCCAGTCCCTTACAGATTTTCAGGCTTTCAGAGATATTTAATCTGAAGATCTCAACATTCCCTTCATATTTGACCTTAAAACTTATTATTTCTGGGTCTGAAATCATCCTTCAAGCAGGGTGATTTCTGAAAGTGCTATTCTTAGGGGTTACCTATGTATTCTTCCCAACTATGGGGATTAAGAGAAGTTGTTTAAATTCTAACATAATTCTTTCTATATCCGGAGACATTTCTGAACCAGACATAAAAGAGTTCTAAGTTAAGCAGTTTTTCATTAATTGGGATTGACAGTGGACTCTAGCCAATTGCCCTAAAATGTAGGCCTATGGCTCTCAGCTGAACCCTGAGTATCCGGGTATCGATGTTTCTGCAGTCTTGGATACAAGGCCACCCACATATCATCTCCTACCAGTCAATGCAGATTCAGGCTCAGTCTTGAACTCAGTCAAGTGATGGTGAGCTTACACTTGTTAATTCTTGGAAGTATCTCTTCTGGAATCCTGTTTTCTTAGAATACTAGCTCCTGGTTAGGTCTTCTCCAAATGAGTAGTCCACAACGAACCACTGCCAATTGGGAGTCCTGTGGCAGAGTCCTGACATCTGGAACCTTAACTTATTGGATAACCATGGCATTCTTGGACACTGATTGATCTTTAACACTGAAACTAAAAACTGGTCCAAGTACCAGACATTTTTACTTTTACCTTTTTTCTTCCCATTTTTCCTAATTAGATTGGATCAAGAAGAGATGGACAGCCACTTATCAAACCAATTGAAAAAGAACACCAAAATATGATTGAAAAAAAAAATAGGAATTATAATGCCACTAAACTCAAGTTTCCACAGGTTTAGGTAACTGATGGAATGTTAATTGGTCCTTCTTTTCAGAGGGCTCTCAAAAGCAAATTAAAATTATAAATTAAATACCTGCATGCTGCAAGTACAAATCTAAGATAAATCTGATAAAATTTTGAATGCTGATTTCAGAGGACTAAGTAAGAATCTCTAAGTTCCAGATCAGAATGATGCATGCTATAATCCCATTGGTTCAGCTCTCTTCACAGCATGAAATCTAATTTGGACAGCAGAAGTGAATTATTACACAAATCATTCCTGAATATTAATAGAAATATTAATTGAAAAACTTTCCAAATAAATGTCACCAAATACATCTCATCACACAAAGTTTAGTAAATGTTTAATGAAAATCAATTTGACAAGGCATGAAGGTATTGTTCTGTCTCCACTGCCCACAAGTCTAGTATTAGTTTCCCCTGCCTTAGGGGCAAATAGGGTTTTCCCAACTCAAGCCCAAATCTGCAAACCTCAAATTGCTGACCCCAGAAGGAAATAACTGGACAACATTTTGGCATGTAACCACAAGTAATTCTTATACATTTAAAGCTTTACTAAAGGAAGGGGGAGAAGAAATGAATGCCAGAATCTAAAAATTTCACTTTTCCTTTAGGTATGAAGGTTTAAGTAGCATTATTTCCTTCAGTAATGAATTATTTCTTTTCTCTCTTTTCCCTACAATTAGAGGACCTCACTTTGGGGCGCAGAGGTTACTGAGCCAGGGGCAGTAAATGTTCTCACCAAGCAGCCAATGGACTCTCATCCATCTCCCCTGGTAATTAATTCTAATACAGCTCCAATTAATACAAGGGAGAAAGATCCTTCAGGGTACAGTTTTACAAGATATTGCAAAGCCTAATTGAAATTCTTTACCTTATTTTGAAAACAACATTTCCTAAAAGGGTTTAGAAATATTTAAAAGTAATAAAATGCAGCTTAGCAATACTAGCTTCTGGCTATGAAATATTCCCAAGATGTGTCCATGGCTATATAAGAACTTTTAATTCCTGGAAATCTTGTCATGGACTAAAAGAATCATGCTAAGTGCTCATTCTAGAGTCGCAGATTTATAAAATTTAGAGCTGCACTAAAAGTAGCCGACACTTACATGATGTTTGCTATGGACCAGAAGCTGTTCCAGCCACTGGTGAAGCACTAATTCCTTTTCACAGCAGTGTAGCTTAAACACAAGGCTAGATGACCTGAGTCATAGAGGCTTTTAAGCCAGCATTTGAATTTGGGTGATCAGCTTTTAGCCACTGCACTGATTCTCCTAAAGAGTCCTCACCCTACCCATTTAGTTTCCAAATTGAGAAAGTGGCACATCCAAGGTCACATGTCACAAGCAACTGAGCTGTGGTGACATCTATTTCTTCCAATTCAGCTCTCCTGCTCTACAACTCAGGGCCTGTCAAGGACAGAAACATAGAATTACAGAGAAGTAAGGGAAAGCCCAGAGTTCACTGAATTTTGCAGCCCGGCCCTATTTCCAAGCTCTTCTTTCTTAAGCAGTTAAGCGGTTCTATTTTTAGGCTGACCAAGGAGGAAAAGGCTTCACCTTTAAGCTTTTCCTACATCCCCAAGGTCTGCCCTTCTGGATGCTTCCATCTAGCACTGAAACAACTTTTTCTCCTTGGCTTAGGAAAAACCAACCAGAAGGTCCTTTCCACGGATCTGAGAACGTTTTCTAACAGGCTTTGAAGTTAGGATGACTGCTCAACTTCCTCTCAGTTCAGGTTTCGCAGGTCCCGCTCCTAGGCTCCTACAAGTCAAAACATCTTTGTGCCCCAACTCTGAGCATGCGCGCTTGCAGGGGGGTGGTTCGCCTTACCGCACTGTGAGCCGGCCATGTCTGCACTCTTCACAACTCCCAGGAAATGAGCAAACTCGGATGATTTCTTCCCCCACATTTGTTATTTCACTTTCAATTTGGTAAAGTGAGGTTCCAGAATTTTCAATTGGATTTGACCTTAATCTTCTTTGAGCTTTTGCTAAGGCCCCCTTGTAAGATTGTCAAAGTTAATTTATCATTGCTAACAGCAAAGTTATAAACAACAATTTCACCAAACATTTCTTCACGCCAAGAAAAGCCATCTAGCCTATTAACCACAGTTGATTGTTTGTGTCATAACAGGATTCCAAACCCTTTTACAATCCATGAAGTATTTATTACTTTAGGTCAAATTCCATTACTATTCATTCCAAAGTCATTTCCATACTCTTTAGTGTAAGTGAATTTTGTTGCGGAAAAATGTTGCTTTAAAAATAATGAGCTGTCAAATGAAGCTTAGAAATCATTTAGCTTTGTAGAAATTTTCATTGCAACAGCTACCCAAATTCAAGAAACACATCTTTGATATGCAAATGTAAGTTAATTCCCATCTTTCTACTTTGGCCTTTCCAGAGATGAATTCATATCTTTGTTCTCCTTACATTGTACATTTCCTTGGCTAATCTTACACAAGGATGACCTCGGTGTGTACCTGTAGGCTATATAACCTTCATATATATATACATATTTTTAATCCAAATCCTTTCCATAGCTTCAAACTTTCATGTTCAGGGCCTGCTTTATATATTTAGTTGATGTGCCTCATGCTCTTCAGACCTCATCTTCTTTCCAAACTTGTTTATGCTCTTTAACTACTTAGCCTGCTAAATCTTACCTTGTCAATTAAACCTGAATATCATGATTACTATTCCTTATTCCAAAACAATTAACTCTATTGAGTAATGCTTGTGGCCTACTACTAATCTAAACCTCTACTCTATTTTGAGAAAACTCGAGTTTTCGTTCCTTTCCCCTTCCTCTACCCTCATTTATCCCATTTTTCCAGCTTGCTCCTGAGGAGGTGAATATCAACATCAACTTCAGATATGATTCCGATTGGCCTAATAGGAAATTTCTTATTCCCCTTACTAGTGATTGATTCATGAATAGAAACATGACTCAATTCTCAGGCTAATGATTTAAGAAATTTACTAGATTCTTCTGGGAAAATGTGTCCCTATTTTACTGGGCAGCCTGGCTCTGCCAGGCAATGGGATAGTGCTTTGGACTTCTAGATTATTGGAGATAGTTACTCAGCAAATTTCTGGAAATGATACTGTCTCTAAATGGCTTCAGATATAGACAATAGTTCTAGAATTACTTTACCCATCTTGTTGCCATCTTGAGAATAAAATCAATATAAAGAAGTGGATAGGAATCAAGAGCACAGAGAATAGAATCACCATTAGCAATTCTGAAGTCTATCCTCTTTCCAAGCTTAATGTTTGCTTTGCACTGAATTTATTTATCGCTGAAGCTACTTTGGATTATTTATTTTCCTATTATTTGCTACAAAAAGTTCTTTAAATGTTTCATCAATTCTTATCAATATTTAATATCTATCTCCCTATCACTGTCTCCACTGCCATTGATGTAGTTCCAGCTTTCATCATTTCTCACTTGGATTAATAGAACAATCTTCCTAACTGGTGTTGCTGCCTCAAACCTCAATCCACAGCAATCCATCCTCTGCACTGCCAGAGTGATCATTCTAACATTACAGAGAAACATCTGCTTACCTCAGACTTCTCAAACACCTCTTCAGATTTTTCCTTTTCTTATATTTTGTAAACCACTACTTAAATAGAAGTGCACATATGCTTCATTTATTTGAAAAGCACAAAAATGGATGAGATTAGAGAAGGAAAAGAACAACCTTTCCCCAGATCAAGACTGAGTTTGAAAAGGAGACCAAGAGACCAGAAATTGTAGTGACCCCTTGAATGATTGTGGTCTACCTCCAAAAGTCTCTCAGTCAGACTGTGTAGACAGCGACTAAGAAATGTGAACCCCACAAGAGCTTTTTCAAGGTCAAGACAAAGTCAATTACAAAATGATGATTGTTCTACAGGTCAGGAAAAGGTTATAGCGATTCAGCCAACACTGAAAACTGGGGAGATACTTATTTCCCTTACTCTTTTTCTACCCATTCCAAATATGAATAATGCAACCCAAATCATCATGCAGAACGAACCAAAAATTAGAGATATGTAAGAGATGAAGATGCATGGCTTGGCTTAAATAAAACTATTGCTTATAGAAAATTGAAATTCTTTGACATATTACTCAACATCATTGATGATGGCACTCAATCTAGACTTTCTCTTTAGTAATAATTGATATAGTTCATTTCCTTTTCCTAGCATCTCAATACCCATCTATCACACTTTTGGAATAGTCACTTACCACTTTACAGGGTAGTTTCCATGTTCATATGGAATCCCGAGTCCCTGTCTTCATCGTCTCAGTAAATCATTTCATGGGTCTTTGACCCATGCTAGGGCAATCAAAGGACTTTCTTGGAAACTCTTGAACTAAGAGCAAGAGAATAAGCCAATCTTTGTCTGAATGTTTAAACTACATGCTGTAAAGCTACTGGCGATTAAATTTTCTGACACACAAGTTGAAAAAGCAAAGACTATAGGTAAAAGGAGAGACTGATGAGAGAGATAAGAGAGAACAACTCCAGAAACAGGAGAGAGAGAAGTGCCTGTAAGTGTTTAAGTTTTCTTTTCTAATTATAGCTGTTCCTAAGTCCGGAACATATTGTTTCCCTTGGGCTCACTGAGATACCAAGTATCTGGTATCAGGTAATACCTGATAATTCTCTACCTTCCTTCTTCTTGTCCTCCTCTTTCTTGCTTAAGCTATTTCTACTTGATATTTATGACACTGGAAGCCAAAATAGTGCTAACATGTCTGTCTTCTCTCAACATTTAACTTCACAGTTCATGATAAGGAGTGCCATAGAGAAACTACCGTGGGACTACAGCCACCCCAGGGACAGAGGAACAGAGGAAAGGTCACTTTCTGTGATTATGCACTATTGCAAGACCACTCAGTCTCATAGAAGGACAACAATTGGTTTTACTTAACAAACAGGGGAAACAATACGTTTTCAAGGCTACGGTGGTTGGCTGTCTTACCTCAAGTAACATCCACAGAGTCCAGAGGTTTTAAACAAAAAGACACTTGTCCAAGATGGTGCTCTCCTCCCAACAAGGGCCAGGAGCTCATGGCAGCTGGTCAGGGTCCAACTCACCACAGCTGGAGGTGCCCGCAGCAGGGCCGCTTCCAAGATGATGCTGCCGCAGCCCCAGGCGCCATCTGAAGGTCAGAATGGACAACATTGGACACTGGACCTGACAGCAACAGAGGCAGCAGCACCAGGAGGCAGCACTGCACAATTAACTCTGAGGGGTGACCCAGACACAAAGTGCCTGTCACCTGTCAACAGCACTGGGCAGCACTGATCAGTCATGCCAGTTGCTTAGAGATCTCTGTCAGCTGTTGTCCCACACCAACAACACACAGCTTTTTGAGGCACCAGGCCCAGGGCCTCTGGTGCTCTTTTCAGGTGGTGGTAGAGGCAGCCCAGCCTCTATGAAGCTTTTTTGGCTTCTCTTCTTCCTTCAGCGGTTGACTGCTAGATGCTGCTACTTTCGTCTTTCTTGAAAAGGAACAGAGAGTTTGAAAGTGCCTCTCTCCTAAGGCATGATATCTGAACCAAGCCCCAGAGACTCTCAAAATAGCATCTGCCCTTCCTTATATCCTCTTGCAGTTTCCCCACCTACAAATCTGATTGGACCATTTTCAGCCCTATGGTTGATTGGACTATTTACCAATCAGCTCGGTGTTATCACCTGAGCAGTCCATTATAGCTCCAGGTACCAAATGCACAGGCCTTTTCAGTGCCTGCCGCTGGAGGGAGCCACAGTGCTAAGCTGGCCCTTGGGGTCCCAAGTTCCTCCCTGTAACCCTGAAGCAGAGCTATGAGCCCTGGGATGGCACCCACCATCAGTGCTGGCCTCTGCCTGCAGCCTGAGTCCCAGTGTGGCCACTGGTGGTGGGCAGTACAAATCTGCCGCTTGAATTGCCTATAAGTAGTGATCTGAGGCCAAGCTCAGAGCCCTGAGGTGGGAGGAATCTCCGATTTCACATGCTATTGCGTATGACACTGATTCTGAGGATATTTCCAGCTAGGCTGAACCATACTTCTTGCAAGCTGAATTTCTCACTCATGCCTCTATGCATGTTTTTGCCCTTCCTTTCTTTTTGATTCTTTTTCTGGGGTACCCATGTCTTCCACTTGTCATTTCATTTGTGAAGTCTATTTTTATACCTCTCACTCAAGTCTAGTGACCCTTGCCATGTTCTCAGTGTTTGCTAAATAGTTCAACCATCATTCTTAAAACACTCCACCATAAATGTGCTATGGCACTAACTTAGGTGCTGTGGTCTTTGTAGGGCACTGGATTTAGATTCATCCATCTTTCTTTCCCCAGCTCTTAACAAGACATTCACTTAATAGATATTGGCTAATTATTTAAATGAGTCAATCAAGCTATCAAGCAAATACCATATAGTAACCAGGGTGTTTGACAACATAGTAAATTAGTAACACTTTTAAAAATAAGCAAATGAAATGAAGATGGAAAGATTTCTGGAAAACTAGCACATTTGTATACAGTTGGTAGCACTGCAAATCAGTGTATCACCTTTAGGAATCAATATAATAGTACAAACAAGTGCCATAAAAATATTCACATCCCAGAGAAAAAGGACCTCTCCCGCACTGCTGGTGGGAATGTAATCTAGTACAACCACTATGGAAAACTGTTTGGAGGTTCCTCAAACTGCTATTATGGAGCTTCCCTACAACCCAGCAATCCCACTCCTAGGTATCTACCCAAAAGACACAAAAACACTGATTCAAAAAGACACCTGCATCCCCATGTTTATTGCTGCTTTATTTACAATTGGAAAGACATGGAAGCAGCCCAAATGGCCAAACATGGATCACTGAATTAAAAAAATGCAGTACATATACACAATGAAATATTACTCAGCAGCCAAAAAAAAAGAAATTCACATCCCTTTTGCAGCAACATGGGTGGAGCTGGAAAAGATCATTCTTAGTGAAATAAGCCAAAAAGATAAGGAAAAATACCGATGGTTTCTCTCATAGCAGGAATATAATGGAACAGGCAAGAAAATAATGATAATGATGAACAGCTATATACCAGAGACATTTTGTGGGGGTGGAGTGGGAAATGTGATCAAAAACAGTGGGGGGAGGGAAATGCACTGGACTATGATGATGGCACATGGGTGATATGGTGATAGGAAACCCTAGGGGATTGCTACTGAGATGGAAAAATGCACAAAATGATATAAAAATAAAATGTTATATATATATATATAATATTCACATCCCTAGTTCAAACATGAATTATTATCCTAAATAATAATTCTATTGAAGTCAAGAAAATGCATAAATATATTTATGGCAATAACTTTTAGTAATGACAATGTTAAGAGAAATTGCTATACTAATTTATCAAGGTGATAATATATATATATATATATATATATATATATATATATATATATATACACACACACTAAAATAAGAATGAAACTAGAAATAACAAATACTTTTATTATCCAATATTTTGTATTATACAATTTTCTTCGCTCCAGCTTCTGAGTCCATCCCACCCTCCACCTTCCTGGGTGGGACTTTGTGGAAAGTTGTTCTGGAAGGCACTCTTGGCATATGTTGATGGGGACAGGGCTAACTTCTGTTCTGGCTGGTGACAATATATTCCAATACTTTGGAATGCAAAAGTGCAAAAGGGAAAATTTGTAATAATTTTAAAAAAATTCAAGCCTGGAAAGCAACTAGGCAAAAAATGAAATAGTTATGTTGAGGGATGGGATTACTGGTGGTGGTGGTGTATTCTTTTTATCAAAGCTTTATTTAATTAAAAAGATGTCAATGTAATAATATTAAGCAGGGGGAAATTTAATGGGATCCTCAATGTATTGAGATCTTCCTAGTCATTGCTACAGAACATTTTTCTGGATAAGGGTGAATATACCTGCCTAAAATCCTCCTCACACATGGAATTCAGTATATTCAATTGAGAAGCATTGTATCAACACAGTCACAGTTGTGAATTTGCATAATGATTTATGGACATTTGCCCTAACAATTGTGTGGGGATATGAAGCAGCTGTTTACAGGCTTGGCTCTGGCTTTGCTAACAAGAGGCCGACAGCTGTGGTTAATGAAAAACAATTGCTAATAGATAATTCCAATTTAGCCTTGAAATGCATTTTGGTATTGCCAGTACACAGAGTGTCTCAAATCAGATCTCCAGCCTCAGATTTGCTTCGCTCCAGCTTCTGAGTACATCCCACCCTCTACCTTCCTGGGTGGGACTTTGTGGAGAGTTGTTCTGGAAGGCACTCTTGACATATTTGTTGAAGGGGACAGGGCTAAATTCTATTCTGGTTGGTGACAATGAATTTCCCAGCGATACAGTGTAGTTTGTAAGGCGTGAGGAAGAAACGAGAAAGGTTCAGAATAGAGCTTTGACAGCTTCAATGGACAATCTCTCCTTTACTACTTTGACAGCCCAAAACATTGGGACCTTCATTTCAGGATCTCTAGAAAGTGAATGTCACCCAAGAACACAAGCAGGAAGTTGACCAGCAGTGCTAAGACAGTTGATACTCGGGACCCTTGGCTTCCACTCTTGGTTCTGGCATTTTTGCTGAACAGGTCATCCTTTTTGGTCCTCAGTTAGCTCATCTACAAATGGAAGAGTTTAAAGATCTCACAAATCTTCCAATTTTGTGGTTATTTTATTTTGTTTTATAGAAGAATTAGGGTGTAGGCCAGAGACAGAGTGGGGAGCAGAGTAGACAAATTGCTACTGAAATACACTGCTCAGGGGAGCAGCAGGCGAGACAGGAGAGGTCTGCTGCTTCATATGTGGGTCAGTTCCCTGGCTGGGGTATGAACTCAGGCAGTAGAAGTGGTAGTGCTGAGACTTACTCCCTAGTCCACCAGGGATACCCCCAACTTTGTGAATGTTTAAGTATCAGTTAGGATTAGTATAATTTTATACAGATCATCTTAGAGTAAGTCCAAATGCATTGGGGACATTTTTGTGGCTACTGAAGCCTTCAGTCATTTCTTCTGAGTATATCTTCTGGGTATGAGCATAAATTTGGAATGACAATGGGACCCAAATTAGAAACTGGGTAATTGGTTAACTATGTAATAAAATATACTTAATATATTACAAGTTTCAGTTCGTATAGCACAGCTTAATTGAATTTGCCCTAAAGCCCTTCAATTAAATATAGTTTGCATTTTTCAAGATAAATGTGGAATCTTGACAAACTCTAAGAAAACAAAATGGTAAGTTTTTGAAAGGTTAATGCATTCTTTTTCTAATCAAAGTAAGAACAGAGATTGAGAGACTATTTTATTTTTTATAGTGTACAAGAGAGTTTTGATAGTTCTATCCAAAGAACAAACTGATACTCCCAGGAATTCTGCTGTGACATGAGCTACATTTGTAAAGAATGAACAATTGAGGGGTTGACTGAATCTGCCATCTGTGAGGAGGGGGGTTAGCATAGGTCATAGATCTCTCCACAGTCTCACCAACTTTATCTTTCTGTCTTATGCATAATGATACTTCCAAATTTCTCGACTTTTCCTAATTTGTTCCCTTGGCCTGAAGTATTCTTTTGCACCCCATCTCCATTCTCTTTTCTGCCTGAAAAATGCCTTCCTTAATCCTTTGAAAGTCAGGCCACCTGACTTTGAGACCAGGGATATCCAAGTAAACTGTCTGACGCTACTGCTCATAATCTGTATGACTTGGACCCTTTTATACAGGGGACTTATATTCCACTGACATTTTTAAAAAGTGGTCAATTTTGAGATGGTCCTTCAAAGTTGCAAATAAGCTTATCAATTTCTCAACAAAATAAAAGGCATTCTAAGGAAAGGCAACAACATGTGAATGGCATTGAGGTATGGGAAGAATAATGGAAAATGTGATATCATCTAGTCATTTAGAACACAGGACCAGGAGAGGGAGAAGGAAGCTGAAGAAATAGGAAAGTAGTCAGGTACAGATATTGAGGGATTTTTTTTTTTTTTACATATAAGAAATTTGAAAAATGGTCTTCAAAGAAATAGAAGGCTTTGAAGGATTCTACTCCAAGGAATCCTTGATTTCTGTTGCTGGCTCTATAATATCTGACTGAGATTTCCTGCTTGTGTGTCCAACATAAACAAATTCTATGTTTTTGGAAAAGATTTATTTATTTGTGCATACAGAACTGGGGTACAGGCCAGAGGTGCAGGGGCGGTGAGAGGATTCACCAGAGACAAAGTGGGGAGCAGAACAGGCAGATGAAGGAAGTACACTGCTGAGGGGAGCAGCGGGCGGGTCAGGAGAGGTCTGATGCACCATGTGGGTCACCTCCAGGGTGGGGATGGAACTCATGCTGAAGAGGCTTTAGCTTCTTAGTGCTGTGCTTTAACCTGCTGCACCACCAGGGAGGGCCGACAAATTCTACTTCTTTTGGGGGTAAATGTTACATATTCAGGCAACTGTTCAATGTGGTTGACTTCCAACAGCCCTGGTTCCTCCTCTTATTCTGGTTTAATGATTCACAGTGCCTCCTCAAATATGTCCTACTTTGAGTACTATCATCTTCATCAACTCAAGAGATCATCGATGAAGAAATGCAAACCATTATTTCCAAAGGGTTTATGATATAATTTTAAAAAGAAAGTCAGACATCATTCGGATGAGAGGTTGGAAGCTTCCCAACCACTGAAAGTTATGTCCAGAGAATGATCTGGTCTGAGAGCTGATTGGCTGTGTGTCGGCTCACGTTGATGCTGCACCAAGCACACACACACCTGCTTCCTTTGTGTGATTGGATCGCACCTCTAACCTCTGTGTTCCAGGTTCTTCCCTATCTAGTGAGGAAGACTGAAATAGTACCTACTTTTTCTACCTTTGTGAATCTTGGAGACCTAACATAGGTAAAATGTTTAGAAAAGCCCGAAAAGGAACAAAAATGCACTAGATGTCACATCTGTTACCAGATTGGTACTTGAATGTAGCCTACCTATGGCTGAGATCCAAAATATTGTGTTCCTGTAGCTCCTTTCTGATGGGCCCTTGCCAGGCTCTTCCAGGCTCACACAGATCTGGGCTGTCATGCCTTTCAAAACAAAATCATTACCTTTTTGTCTGAAGTTTTTCAATTGAGCAAATAAAGGTCTCTTTAAAAATAAAACATGAGGGAAAATGCAAGTTTAGCATTTTATCATGCTGCTAAACTTGTCTCTTGACATATGTCTTCCCCACTAGAAGGTCTCTGAGCATAAGGACTGTGTTTTATCCAACTTTATATCTTTGTACCTGACCTTGTACTAGTTCATAAGAAAAACACACTAAGTAGTTTTCTGGAGAGAAATTGAGATTATTTGCCAACCAAAACAAACCTGTACTCGGAGACACAGCTATGTGTTTTTTTCTGCTTAAAGATTTTACATTTAATGACTTTTTATACTGCATGTTTCATGAAATTTCTCACTTCAGTTAAGCAAATATTGTCCTGTAAGAGCTGAAATCCCTTTGTTCAAGAATATGGAATAAACAAATTTGGCAGTATATACAGAAAGTTCCAGGGCCCAACCAGGAGGAAATTTAAGGTTAGATTTTGAAGTTCTGAGAAAGTTTGGAAACAACAGCAATGCACTTGGCAGATAGTAAGAGGTTATTTTTAAAGATGACATTAACCTAAGGTGTTTTTTTTTTTTCCTTTGGAGATAGAATTTTGAGTAGTTAAATAGCACAATGCTGGGAACAGGCTTGGATTCTAATCCTGGCAGTGGCATTCACCTCCACAAAACCTTGGATGAGTTGCTTGTTTTAGTCTGGTTCCCTAGAACCCAGAGCATAAGGTGAAAGATTATGTACTTATATTTAACTGGGGAGCACAATCCTGCTGAAACATGAGGAAAGGAAAAAGAAGTAAGACAGGAGAAGAAAAAGAACAAATACAAGCACTTGCAAGGCTAGTCTGATGACAACTTTGCCTAGGATAAAATCTTAGTCTTGCTAGGTATCTTTAAAAGTGGTATCCTGGGCCCTCCCTGGTGGCACAACGGTTTAGGACACAGCACTGCAAGCTGGCCGCAGCCACTTCAGTGCGAGCTCGATCACTGGCCCTGGAGGTGATCCGCAAGGTGCAGCAGACCTCTCGGGTCTCGCCCACTGCTCCCCTTGTCAGTGTCCTTTGTCAATCTGCCTGTTCTGCTCCCTAATCTGTCTCTGTCTCTGGTGAAGCCTCTCACCACCCCCTGCATCTCTGGCCTTTACCCCAGTTCTGTATGAATAAATAAAACTACACACACACACACACACACACACATATAATTAAAAGTGGTATCCAATTAAACCCTGTGGGTAGTAGAATTTACCTGTATCTTCTTCCTTTTGTTGATTAAAGTTCACCACTATCTCTGAAGTTCTAAATAGTTTGTCCATGCATGGGCCTCATTTCTTGGAGACCACAGGGAACCTGGGTGGGAGACAGAGAGCCCAGATGTGAGGCAGGAACTGTGGGGTTGTGTGCGTAGGCAGCAGCAGCAGGAATGACTGTGTTTCCACAGTGCAGAGAGCAATGTCGGCCAGCCCCAGAGCTGCTCAGAACACAAGGGGCTGGGTCTCCAGTGATGGGTAGGCTAAGCCCATTGCATTGCCTGCCCTCCAGTCTCAGTTTCCTCATCTTTCATATGAACAAGAATAACAGCTACTCACAAAGCTACAAAGGCCATTGTGAGGACTGCACAGGATGCTTTGGACAATGCCTGACACGTAGAAAGCTGCCAGATATTTTCTACTATTAGAAAAGTCATTAAAGTTCTTGTGGATTCCTTCCCTCCTTCCTTCCTTCCCTTCCTCCTTCCTTCCTTCCCTCCCTCCTTCCTTCCTTCCCTTCCTCCTTCCTTCCTTCCCTCCCTCCTTCCTTCCCTCCCTCCCTTCCTCCCTCCTTTCCCTCCTTCTCTCCCTCCTTCCTTCACTCCCTCCCTCTTTCCCTCCCTCCCTCTTTCCTTCCTTCCCTCCCTCCCTCCTTCCCTCTCTCCTTCTCTCCCTCCTTCCCTCCCTCCCTCCATCCTTCCCTCCCTCCCTCCCTTCTTCCCTCCTTTCCTTCCTTCCCTCCTTCCCTCCCTTCCCTCCTTCCCTCCCTCCCTCCTTCCTTCCTTCCTTCCTTCCATCCTAGTACTTATGGATTTCTTATTCTATTTCTCTGCAGTCTATCCTCTTCGTTATATGCTTCCTCTTAAAATTATATTTGAAGATGGAAGCGTAAGGATTGAGTTCAGCCTGACCCGAGCCTTGGAGACTGAAGTCCCTCATCTCTTGTGCTTGGTCACCTGACTTGCCAATTTTTACGATGCTGTGAGAAGAGATACAGCCAAAGCAAATTCTGCTGAATCACTACCAAGGGGTGTTCTTGGAAAAGTCACCAAACTCATGAGTTCATAGCATGGTTACTGTACATGTTGGCCTGTTGGGTTTCTGCCAATGGAGTGAAAGTTGTTCCATTAAAATATTTTATATACCTTTGAAGGCAGATATGCAGATGCAACAAAAATTTATGGCAGGACTTCCATATTTGGTGGGTCTCTGGACACACAGCAAGTATTCTGTTTGGACTTCAGGGTATTTGTAGTAATGATGCCCTAAAGCAATGCTGCTGGACACAATGTCAAAGAGTTGCTTTTTCTGTTGCCACGAGTAAAAGCTAAGATTTAGATGTATCAATAAATAACATTTAAAATCACAGTTTCTGCCATATAGGTAAAATTTCCCACTTTCTTTTTAGAAGAAACCAGGATTGGATAACCCTGGGTCTGAATTTCCACCTGGAGCAGAATATTTAACTTCCTACTTCAGAGAGGGCATATCTGACATAATTCTCACATTTCTGTCCTTTCTTACCAAGCTAGTTTCATTCATTTATATTACCTTTTGTTGTAGACATTTTAGTTTAGTTAATGCAGCACTGGCATTAAAGCTTCCTGGAGTAAGATGGCTATCAGAGAAACATAAGCTTTGGACCCTCGATCTACTTTACAGGATTCAAGCCCTGATACTCCACTTCCACCACCTCCACCCCCCAGCTTGCTCATGAAATATTTCTTTGGTTGACTTTTCAAATGGAGATGTACCTTTTGAACTTGTTTGTAGCATTTTCAGACATTTTCTTTGTTATTAGCAAAGACATGTGAGAATGAAATAGGTAGAAAAAAAAAATCACATGACATCAAGATGCACCAGAAATTTCCATGTCTGTAGCAGGGATTGCAGCAAATTGTACAAATCTTGTGCATCTTTTGCCTGGTTTTCCCATGGAAAATTCTTGGAAAACTATTATACATTGCCATTACCAGGATATTGGCATTGGAACAGTCTTCTGATTAGGGGTTGCCACTGACTTGTTCTGTGCCTGTGTGTGTGTGCATGTGCATGTGGATGTGTGTGTAGGTCCATACAATTATATCACGCTTGTAACTTGAGGTATCAGTCACCATAGTCAAGGCACTGGACAGTCCCAGCACCATGAGGATTCCTATTCATGTTGTCGCTCTATGGCCAAACCCATCTCCCTCCCAATTCCCTGCTCAATCTCCAATTGTCCTCCAGTTCTATGATAACATCCCTTCAACAATGCTTTAGACTATGGAAAATATAGTGCTCACCAGAGGGAAGGGGCAGAGAGGAGGGGTGGAGGTGCCATGCAATAGCAGTGGCAGTGGAACGTCAGTGAAGGGTGAGTGCACATGGGCACATGTCTATATAGAGAGCAATATTCCTGAAATGATAGAGTTTTGCAAATAAATGGTAAATAATATTTGATTAAAAAACTTAATTTTAATACATTCTACAACTTTTAGAATTAGAGTAGAATTGTAATCGCATCTGGCAGTACACAACCTTCTACAACTGCCCTTCTTTTTGTTCAGAATATCACCCTACTAATTCATCCAAGTTGTTCTATCCATAGTTTTTTTCTTTTTACTATTGCATAGATGTTCATGGCATGGATGTTCAATTTGTGTAACCATTCCCCTTTGAAGACATGTGAATTCTTTCTAGAATTTGCCTATTATGAGTACAGTGGCTAGGAACATTCATGCAATGATTTTTGGAAAAGTATAAGTTTTCATTTCTCTGGGATAAATGCCTCAGAGTGTAATTGCTAGTTCATATGGTAATTGCATACTTAGTTTTACAAGAAACTGCCAAACTGTTTTTCCAGAGTGTGTACCATTTTACTTTGCTGCCAACAATGTATGAGTGATCCAGTTTCTCTACACATTTGTTAGCATTTGTTATTATCACTTTAAAAATAATTTCAGTCATTCTAATGAGTATATGGTATCATATTGTGAAGGAGGCATCATTTAAGTCAATTTACATATGACTATATATCAATATATTCAGAATTTATAGCTCCAAATGCCTTTCATTTCCTAACATAGCATTTTCACATATTTTAGCACATTTAATTTTACTTTCTGTCTAGTTATTATTTCATTTCCTTTGATGAGGAAATAGAGGCAGCAAAAAATAAATGAACTATGCAAGATTGAATAGAGGAACAAAAATATATTTATTGAGCAATGACTACTGTATGCTATACACATCATTTTCTTCAATTATAAGTATTTCTGCATGTATCTACTATTTAAAAGGGGAAAGAAACAAATGTGTTAGTGGCTAACATGATTGTGCTAAAATTCTTATATTTCAGTTTTGTTAAAAAGGAAAGAGACAGATTTAGAAAACAAAGTTGGAAAAATCTACATTCCATGATATAGTGAGAACTACTAGAAATTTTGTCTGTATGTTTATGACAGGCATTGTAGAAAGTTTCATTAGGCTCCATTCACTCTCCATACCAGAGCATTTGTGTAGTCCTATTTTGCTTCGCTGGTAATGAAAAAGCTGGAACCAGAACTTGGGCATCTGGTGCCATGACGCCATGTCTGGTATAATTGCCACCCCAACTTGAGGGGTATTTTAATGCTTCATTTCTTCCACCTTCATCCCTTCCTCTACTACTGACCTTGTGCAAACTCCCTATCTTCCAGCTTAGTGCCTCATAAGAGAATGAGTATATGTTCAGGGAAATGAGGGCATTTGATGACAAAATTCTTTATCTGATCACTTCACACAATCATGAAAAGATGGAACTGAGAAGGAGGGATGTGGTTCAAGAACAAACCCTAGGGAAAATCTTCTTGTCAATTCATCATTTGGAACATAGCATCTTAGAAATCCCTTCCAAATTTTTGATTCCTGATACCTGGTCCCATCTCATAGATAAGGTATTTGGAGGAAAAAAAAACAAAAACAACAGTCTTGCAATATACAAAAATCTGGTTATTTCCAAGGAAATGCAACTTCAAACAAAAGCACAGATATGCAAGTGTTTCTCACTTCAAAAAGTTAAAATAAACAAAATGAAAGTAAAATTGCAAACCCCGTTGTTCAATTCTAATGATCAGAAGTGCCTTCCCCTGAAGTCCCAGCGATGGCACTGTCTCTGGAAGATGGATCTGCTGTTTGTTGTCATCAGTCACTTATTTGACCATGAAACATGACTAGGGTAGGAAAACAGGCACCGAGACTGTACGTGAACATTTGTAATAGAAGCTATTTGTTCACATAATCCTTCCTGGTTTTCTCATGCTCTCCATCCTTCGCCAGGACACTGCTGGCACAGTTGTGTCTAATCACCAGCCTCCTCTGCTTCATGCCCCTAACAATGACTAATACGATTATTGTGAAAGCCATGGCTGCTGAGACAGAATTTTCCAGTGTTTGTTCTTGCTTCTTACCCAAGTGTGGTCATATCTCTTTAATTAAGGGTCAGCTGAATGCCAACCCACAACTGGACACACATGGTACAAAAATAAAACCAAGCTTTAGCTGATCTCCATGGAGTTGGAAGAACATCTAGTCAAATGCATTCATCTTAGAGAAAAGTAAATGGAGGCTCAGAGGCTGATAGCTGGTTAGAGGAAAACTAAGCTGAACCATAGGCTTCTCAACTGCACTGTTTCTCAGAACCTCACTGCATTTAATCCTGTGGCAGCTGCTAATGCCAAGTCTGCTATAAATAGTTTATTTCACTTTGTGTTGTTTTGACAGTGTGATGGTGTTGTTTCAGGGATGTTTATGTGGGGAAGGCATCTACCTGTTAGCTCTCCTAGGTTCATAAGGCATCAGATCCTAAATATTAAATTATCTTGAGTAAAACTGTGGCGATGTCAGTGGCTCCATATTGCTGGCCCAATTGTGATTGTCCAAATGCTAGAGAAAATATTTTAAAAATATGGATCAATAAAATGATTCTACCAGCTGGGACCCCTTCTATTAGCTGTAGAAAGTCGATTTAAGCATCAGAAAAAAACACTAGGAAGGTATCACGGGTTGCAGGCAGGGAAAACAACTCGGCGAGACGCAGCACCTCCAGTGGCTTGTAATCTTGTTAAGACTATTGCTTATAACACATGGGACAAAATAGAAAACAATTTATAACCGGCTAGGGTTGGGTGGTAGAGTAGTGCAGATAAAACACTGGAAACTCACAAGGAACTATGATTGTGTTGTTTACATTTATTTCTAGGCAAGGCTCAGCCACTGACATATGGTAAACCCTTATTAAATTCAATATTCCAGCTAAGCTAACGTTATTATAAGAAATGCCATTATAGTTTGTACCTTTAAGAAGCAAAAACAGTGTGCTGTAAACATAGCATCCTAGTTTTAAAGATGATAAAATTGAAACCCAGATATGCATCTTAAAATTGATGGAATACTATATTTGCGAATGAATAATTGAATGAGTAACCCAGGTGGGAATCCTGCAAGTGTAATCTTGAGCAAATCATTTTAAGTTTCATTGCCTTGAAATTAGCAAATAAAATCATAAGGCTTGCTACAAAGTTTTTTTTATGATTAAAATGGGAAATTTATGACAAGTGCATTGTACACTTTGTAAAGTCAACGTTTTTCTTAAAAGTCCTAATTAGCTAAGTTCCAAAATAACTCACACACAACTTCTCAATGACATGATCAGAACGGGGTTTCTGTGAAGCATGACATCACGAAGACTCCCTGGGAACTACAGAATAATGTTGTGCTTGGGAGGATGGCTTTAAATTGTCAATCTGTACAAGTATCTGATAAGATTGAAAGAGGCTGATATTTGACCCAGACCCAGAATGGGGGCAGAGAGAAAGGCAGGTACACAGATTTAAGATGCAAAGAACAAAAGTTTTGAAAATTGTGGTATCACTTAGCTCATTTCCAGGCACAACTTCTCATGTAATTGGTCAATAGCACATAGCTGCTAAACCAGCAGGAACAGACACCTGCAACGGAGTTCCTGAAACAGCCCTCTGTAACTGGCCTTGTCTAGAGTTTCTGCACCATTCATGTGGCAATGGCGGTGCTGAACCAGGAAGTGGTGTGGCTTACTCAAACCAAACAATTCTTTTAATCACATACCTTTTAGATGATTAATATATGTCTCAAGAAATCATTTGCTCCTGAAAGCTATGGAAACAAACTGGACAAAAAATAATTATGAATAGAAAGAAACCATTTCACAGAGTTTCTTTGTTTGTTTATGCATATTGATTCTATTTTAGTAAATGAAAGTAAATGAGTACGCAGACGAGTTTCCTTAAATGTTTAGTATCAAATTCTGCTCAAGTTATTAATTTGCAGAAATCCCTTTGTTCATTCCCTGCTACATAAACAGTGGCCATAAAGGACCCTGTGTTTATCCTGATGAGAATGAGCCTTTATCTAGCTAATATGTCCAGGTTGAAGAATATTCTCCTCACTCTACACAGGAGAAAGGACAAATGAGCTTCCAAAAATGCAGACTTCTCAAGCCACTTTTCTTTTTCTAGCAATTATCTCTTCAGGAAGTATTTTGGCTTATGTTTTCATGGTAATTTAGGAAAAATTGGCACCTGATATTAAATGATTCAGCATTCAAAAAGTAACCTGATGCCACACTCTTGCTGTTTGAGACAAGAGATGCAATCATAGCTCACACCATATCATGGGGGTCCTGGTTATGTATCCTTGATTCCCAACATATAATTCAGAACAGATTTGGCCATTCAATTGGCCACAGAAATTCTCCAAAGCTGCCAGTTCCTATTTCCTCTGCCACTGTTTTCATTCTGTGTGCCTGCTTTTCTGGGCTTCATGGCTAGCCTGTGCCATGACACTCCATTTTCCCAGCATGATTCCTGGAAAGCTCCCCTCCTTCATTTTCTCCCTCACCTGCCATTCCCAAAGATTTGAGACCTTTGCTTAGCTTCTCGTAGGCCTCATCTATTTTTGCTTTTCCATTTATGCACCTTGCACAAAACAATAGTGAGAGAAGATGACCTCTTCACTTTGTTATGACATGGGTGTGCAGCATTTCCTAGGCCTGCTGGAACATATTACTACAAATTGAGTGACTTAAAATAACCAATATTAGTTATCTTACTGTTTAGGAGGCAAGAAATCCAAAGTGAAGGTTTTGAAAGCTGTTGTTGCCTCTAGAGGCTCTAGATGAGAATTCTTTCCCATTTCTTCTGGTTTCTAGTGGTTCCAGACATTCCTTGGATTGTGACTTGTAATTCTGTAACTATAATTTATTTTTTCTTTGCTTTGATTTTTTTTCTACTTAAATTGAGGTAACATTGGTTTATAACGCTGTATATGATTTACGGGTATAATTTCATACCTGTTTAGGCGCAGGTTACCACACCACATCTACCACCAAGCCACCCAAAATCCTCTCCCAAAGCTCACTGCATCTCCTTTATCTTTTGCACCCAATCCTGTTCTCCCTTTCTGGTAAAAATTCTAAAGTCTGATTTATGGAACTTGTCTTACATCAGTTTTGTCTGTTCCTGGTTTTGTTTCTGCATATTCCACAAGTGAAGTCACCTGGCCTTTCCCCCCCTCCTTTTGATTTGGTCTTCTCATCTCTGGAGTTCTCATCTCTGCTTCTCCTGTTTTTCTCTGATAAAGTTATCTGACTGTTGGATGGTGGCCCATCCTGATATCCAGTAAGAGCTCATCTTGTGAACTTTAGCTTGATTACATCTACAAAGACCTTCCCAAATCAGACCACATTTGCAGCTCCTAGGTGTTAAGACACAGCCTTATCTTGAGATTGGGGCATGATTCAACCCACTGGAGGCCTTGTTTCCTTAATTAATGTCTAAGCCCACTGTGGTAACTCCTACTTCACTCACTTTTCAGAGAAAAATCAATTAAGGTACAGAAGGTCTTAAATTACAAGAGGATATAAATCAAAAACAAATTTTCTTACCTAAAAATATGTTTTCCAAACTTGGCCTAGTTTTAGAAAGGTATTGTGTGCATGTAGAAGTGAATGCTTTATGGACTATCATTTGCAACGGAACCATCACCTGCAGGCCAGGGAATGTGTACTACATTCATCTGACTTAGCTGTGGCGCCTTTTGCTTGAGATTGAAGTGGAAATTCTAGCCATCACCACATCCAACTTGTCTTCCCAGGCTACAGCTCTGTCTTAAGAGGCACTAAGAGGCTATCTAGATTTTTGATCCTGGCTTTTTGAACCAAACTGAAAAGTACTCTCAGTTCTCTTCACTACGGCCTAAAATATAAGTTCCTCGCATCATTTAAATTTTTTTTCTAACTTTTATACCAAACATTTATCATGCCTCCTCTCCCTTGATCTGTCTTCCTACTGCTCCCTACCTCTAAAATATATCACTGGAATCCTCTGGAAAGAACATTCCAAGATAAGCAGACTAAGCTATGCCCTTACTTCTATTGCCAGTGCTCTGTAGTAATGGATGGTCCCTAAATCCGTTGATCATCAGAAATTCTAAAGAATATTTAAAAATCATGTCAGTTTCCTATTGTATAACCAAACATCCATTGGGGGGTTATAGATACAGACAATTAGCAATAAAGACGAAATAGCTGGAATGCCTAAACTTTGACTTGACAGTAGAACTATAATAATTGAAATATAAATACACAGTTTATGTTTTAATGGGAAGAATTGTTAGATTATGTTTGTTTCATAGTCTTAGAAAAATACTTTTCTGGACCTACTTGCCATTAACTTTTCATTTAAAGAGCAATTCTATATTTTTTCAGAGGAGCTTCACAGCAGGTGATTCCACAGGGAAGCTTTCTGGAAGCCATACTGTCTTTTCTTCCATAAAGGTGGAAACAACAACAAACATTTCCTTCATCAACAACTTCACTCTATACCAGCACTCATTCTTCTTCCTCGTGTTAAGCATTTCATCTTTATCTTATTTGGCCCCATCAAAGAACTGATGTCAGTAAGTCTTCTCAAGTTTACAGTATTGCCTTAAGTCCAAAGTCATTTTAGCCATACCTTAAGAATCTATTGTTTTGATTCAAATTTTGCTAAGCACTGTGCTACATATTGATTTTAAAAGTTTTGCAGAAAAGTTAGTTGACTCTGTTCTCTCTCTCCTCCTCCCCTTTTTCTTTTTCATTGTTCAAGTTTCAAATAATATTTTTCTTATATTCAATAAAGCTGATAATAAAGCTTCCTCCTCTCACTTTGAGGAGGAAGGGCAGATGGATTAATTTACCCCTAGTTCATGTTCAGAACTTTCATTACATAAATAAGATGTAGATACTATGGAGCTGCAGATGTTTTATAATCCAATCATCATTTTGGAAAAGAGCTCAAACCTGGTAATGAGCGACACAGAAAGACAACTTTTTGATTGTCAGTTAAGAAATTACTTACACTTTGTCTTAATTACCTCCTCCCCCACCCACCCTTCCCGCCAACTATATTGCAAATGAAATCTGCCATGTTTATTTCTGTTGAGTTTCTCTAATAGAAGGGCAGGTTCTGCCTGTTCTATGAATTGTTTCAACCAAATCAGTCTACAATGACCACTGATTTTTTGTCCTGGGATCCTTATTTGTTCATTGCTCATGTTTATAAAATTTTCTCAAGCTCCTAAAAGACAAGGATCATGTTTTGGAAGAGATATTTACAGTCCAGTAGAAAGAATTATGGATTTGGAGTCAAAGACTTGATAAGGAAGCTGAACATTTACTGCGAAAGTTGCTTTTGCTGAAATCCAAATTTTCTTTGTTTTTTGATTTCCCATGCCAATCAGATGCAAGAAAATAAGGGTTTACTGAAGATTCTGAGAAGGGAAATGAACTAATAAATATTTAAATGCAGATTACAGAACCAGCCTTATCTTCTGGCTGTTTCTATCATTAGTGAGTTACATAAATCTTTAGCACATGCTTATTTTATGTTTGCATGAGAGACATGATTTTTAGCTTTCTGAGCATTATATTTGACAGTTCTGGAGGTCCTACTGAGATGTCCATTTGGCTAAAGTTCTACGACTAATTAAACTCGGGGCTCTTTAAACCAAAATAGACTTTTATTTTTGCTTCGAGAATGAATCCTCAGAGGCATTTCAAGTTTTATTTCCTTTGTTTTTTATTCTTTCTTTCCTTGGCTCACCTTCCCTTCCTCTCCCCTCCCCTCCTTCCTGTTTTTTCTTTTTAACTCTCTATTTATGTGTCCATACTTGTTTCTGGGTTTTAGCTGATGTGGGCTTTTGTTCTAATTTTCACATGTTCCCTAAGAAATTTCCCAGTGGTGGCAACAATGATTGGTGGGTTGGTATATGGTGTGACATTTAGGTAATCTCTGTCAGGCAGAGATAGGAATCTGTTCTCACTGGGTGAGAGATAGGAGAAAATTTGGTTTCTTTGATTCTCTTTGTTTATGCGTTTGTGCAAGAAAATGACTTACTTCCACTGAAAGGGAGAACAGATTAGTGAGAGTGGTTTTGTTGCATTTTTCTTCAGTTACTTTGTCATACAGCTGCATTTGTAAAGCATAAACTGCAAGCTTCCTGTGCCCATAATTAAGAAAAACTTTTTGCTTCTCACTGTATAACTTGTACTGTATAATCAACATACAGAATATATTAATAACTAAAATTATGAAGTCATTTAAAATAAATGGCCTCAGTTTTTATTGGTTTATAGATACAAATAAGAACTTACTTAAACGTAACATTCCACAATTTCCAGAAAACAAAGAAACTGAACTATGCCTTAAACATACCAACTTTTAAGTTAAAATAAAAACTTTTCATAGAAACTACTAAGTCAGAAGATAAGCTCAAACTGTAAAACTGAATCTTTGAGCAATTCAAACTGTTGTGATAAATTTACTCTCAAAACAGCTATATGTATTTCTATGGCTTTACCAGTGTGGAATACAGCTTATTTCTAAGTTAAATAGACTACTACCAAAAAGTGGAGAGAAAGAGATAGAAAGATATAGAGCTTTTGGTTTTTAGCTTATGTTTATGCAGTATAGAAGAACTACTTCCCTGGGTAATGTTAATACAATTACTCATATTTACTGCTTTAAAAAGGAAAAAAAAATATATTGTTTCAGGTGTCAAAATAAATGAGGTTTGCATATCTGTTAAGATGGTTGTACCTTCTCCTAGTTTTCTTTGTAAAATAGAGGTGATATAAGAGAAACTTATGATGCACACACGAATGAGACTCTACTAGCATCAATAATAGCATAGAAGTATTACAGCCTAGTGTGCAAGGCAAATACATATGTTTTTGCTTACTTCAGTGACTTCTTTTACAGAAGGAAATTTTATTTGCCTTGAGTCGCAGTATATACATTTAAGTCTGAAAAGAAACAATGAAATATCTTAAAGGTGGCTCAGGTTTGATAAATTTACTCAAATTATTTTTAAAGAGCTGAATTCTTTTAGTATCAATTTCACATTGATACAAAACTAAAATTGGGTTTCTCTCCTGGCCTAACCACTACTCCCCTCAGCAATATGTCAGTCCATCTGACTATTCTGCTCCCCACTCTGTCTGGTGGGTCCTCTTATCCCCTGCACCTCTGGTCTGAACCCCAGTTCTTGTATGCTTAAGTAAATAAATCTTTAAAAACTGACAAATTAGTCTTGGAATATTAGCCTGATCTTCTTTATTTTCTATGCTATCTGACACAAAATCTAGATTAGTATCTGTTCTATAAACTAGATTAGTATCTGTTCTATGGCTTAAAGCAGAGAATAGTGAACTACAACTTTGGCGTATGGGCTAATGCTAGCCCATCAACTGGCTTTATAAATAAAATTTTATTAGAACACATACACACCAATTAGAACACTAGAAGTATATTGGTGTTTTTGTACTACAGCTATAGGTTAGGAAGTTGCAACAGAAACTTAAAACATTTACAGTCTGGCCCAATACAGAAAGTTTGTTGATTCCTGGCTTAAAATTTCCAGTTCTTATAGGTAATAGGGAAAGATATTTCCTGGATGGCCAAGAACCTGAATAGAGGGGTGAGAATTTCACCCATATTTATCAACAACAGGTAAAACTGAGTGAAACTACTACCTGGAGTTTGATTCCCTGGTCTTAAATTAAAATATAAGAGCAATGAAAAACATGTCTGATATAGTGGGAATGATTTGGTTTCTTCAGATGAAGCTAATTGTCTGACCTTAAAATTTGCTTAACACCATAGAGTTTTAGATGAATGAAAATGTTAAGAGATAACTTTACATAAATCAAAACTACTTGTTGCAACTGTGTAAGTTAATGAGGGTCAAAGAAAACTAGAACTTCTTATTTTGTGATCAAGAATAACTTTGGAGATTACTATGATCAATGGTGAAACTGTTAAGAAAAATAGTAAACCAGTAAAAATTGACAAAGAGATGATTGGCTGTTCTTTCAGTGTATTTTGAGTATTTTCCAGAAGGATCATGAATGGATTATCTGACTCTCCAGGGCATGAGTCAGAAAACTATGCCTATAGGTCAAACAGTGAAAACAGTGAAGCCACCTTTTTTTTTTTTTTTTAAGATTTAGTTATTTATGCATACAGAAGTAGGGTACAGGTTAGAGGTACAGGGGCGGTGTGAGGATTCACCAGAGATAAAGTGGGGAACAGAACAGGCAAATAGACAAAGTACACTGCTGAGGGGAGAAGTGGGCAAGACAGGAAAGGTCTGCCACGCCATGTGTGTCACCTCCCTGGCTGGGGATCGAACTCACACTGAAACGGCTGTCACCAGCTTGCAGTACTGCGTTCTAACCTGTTGCGCCACCAGAGAGGGCCTGAAGCCACCATTTTTAATAAATAAATAGCATTTACTAGGAATAATCATATTGCTTTATCTACATATTGCTGTTAGCTACTTAATGATAGAGATGAGAAAGACCCAAGGCCTTAGTGAAGACCCAAAGTCCAATGTAGTTGTCATTTGGCTCTTTATATAAAAATTGTGCCAACTTCTTTTAGAATGTTTTTCTTTGCTTGACTTGCTATTTATTATAGAGCAGAGCAGCTGCCAACTCTGTAAGTACAGATATTATAGTCAAAACTTATATCAATGCAAATATTTCTTATTATGGGAATTCAATAATGTTTTTATTTAAGAAGTACAAAAGGTTTATACATAACTAAAGTTAATCACTGCATGGTAGGATATTAACTTTTTTATACAGAAATTAACAATCACATACAAGCAATAGACTACACATTCTTCACTCTCTCTCATTCTCTTTTAATAGCCTCACCATTTTGTTGGTTTTCTCATTAATTGATTAAATAAATCCGTCATGTACTTTAAAATAAAATATGATTAATATATATTTTTACCTTCAGAGTAAACATTGATCAAATCTTTATTATGTAGTTGTGATCCAAACATTATCAGAAAAAAGCAATAAAGAGATGCAATTTTACAGTCATTATTATTGGCAAATAGCAAAGTCTAATAACATCCTGTTTTGGAGAAATTATGGAAAACATGTTAATGGAACTGTATATTAGTAAGAATACTTTAAGAACAACCTGTACTTACCTAGAAAATATGGAACTAAATATAAACCATGACAGAAAGTGTTCTAGAGAAACCTATGCACCCATGCATAAGGACACACATCCAAGAGTATTCATATCAAAATTGTTTGTATTATAAAATAAACAAGCTACCTAGAAATAAAAATGTCTCCCAATAGCAGGGAGATAAAAAAGGTACTTATGCACACAAACTTAAAAAAACAATTGCCAGCCCTCCCAGGTGGTGCAGTGGGTTAAAGCACAGCACTAAGAAGCTAATACTTCAGCATGAGTTCAATCCCTGCTCCGGAGGTGACCCACAAGGTGCGGCAGACCTCTCCTGACCCCGCCTGCTGCTCCCCTCAGCAGTGCACTTGGTTAGTCAGCCTGTTCTGCTCCCCACTCTGTCTCTGGTGAATCCTCTCACCACTCCTGCACCTCTGGCCTGTACCCCAGTTCTGTATGCATAAGTAAATAAAACTTAAAAGAAAAATTGCCTTATGCAACATTTTTTAAAATAAGCGAGTCTAAAGCAACTGAAGTACACATTAATAGATGGCTGGATCAAAAAGATGTGTAATAATTTACAATAGAATATTACTCAGCTATTAAAGAGATGAGTCCTTGCCATTGCAACAACTTGGATGGACCTAGAGGTATAATGTTGAGTGAAATAAGACTGAGAGAGACAAAGACCTGTGACTTTACTCATACATAATATGGAAAGAAACAAAATAGATAGGAGAACTAAATAACACAAAAATAAAGTTTTCCACTATAATTAGTGGTTGCTAGACCAGAAGGAGGATGAGGTTAGATATATTAGGTTAAGAGAAGTTAATCATATTGTGAAGGATAGAACTGGACTTTTAGTGGTGAAAATAACATAGTACTTTTAGCTAGTGATTTATAATAATGCACACATGAAACATAACATTATAATGAAATTCCAGAATGCTGTTGAGTTTAAAAACATTTATACACACACACATACACGTGTGCCTATATGTATATGATTGCATTTATAGACAGTTAAAAATTATACAAAACCACACCCAACTATTTAGAGATCAAAACATAAGATTATCAAGAAAAGCAAGACAATCAAAAAAAATTTGAGGTAGTGGCCTCCTGTGAAGGTATAGACACAGGCTTAGAATCAGAGGCTGCAGAGAATATTAAACTGTCTGGTGGGGACCGACATGGGGGGGAACGCTGCCAAGTTCCATCTGCATGGAGGATTTTGCAGCCACATAGAGCTGGTTTCTGCAATACCCGTTGGAAGAAGTAGTCAATGAGACAAAGCAAACCCGATACTTTGCCTTGGGTATAGACAGACTCGTGGGGTGAAGAGTTCCACTTTACTCAGAGAGCTCTTCAGAGTGCTGGCTTCTAAGGGTCATAGTCTCATACTCTCAATGGGACAACCAGGCTCCCTGCCAGCAGGATTTCCCTCTCTCTGGCTTCAGAGACTCTAGGCCTCCAATAATCCAACCATCACCTTCAAAAACTACCCAGGGGTGGCATTCATTGTCTGGTGAGGTGCCTAGGAGACTGACCTGCCAGATGACCCCCTTAATAACTGTCAAACTCTGGGGTACATTTCAGCAGATAATGAATATCAAGCCCTGGCGCTTGTGGGCTCCTGTCACTTTGCCCTCAGCCCAGCAACTGCAAATGGAAGTGGAAAACTAGGGCAAAGCCAGGACAGTGGCGTGAGAATGATAAAAGAATCAAAGACTTTGAGGGGTAATTGAACTCAAGGAAGCTGAGAGGGCTTCTAGAAAATGTGGTTTGCTGATGGTGGGAGCATGGTATGCACAGAAAAGGCACTATTTTCTTGTTGTGCCAACAGTTATTGCTCATTGCAGGTTAACTTTTCATGTAATATTCTGCTCCACTCTGATGCAGAATTGGTTTCAGGGAGGTCAGCAGTGGCTCATGAAAAAGCCCATTTGAAAAAAAATCAATCTGAAACATTAAAGTGGAAATAATTCCATACTTAGCTACAGAAACTACAGAAACACATTTCATTGATGAAAAGCTTTTAAAAATAATATAGACCTTTATTTCCTAATCCATAAAATGAGAGGGTTGGATTCGGTAATCTTGAAGGTCATTTGTTTTCCTTTGTCTTGGTTGCTAGCAAGCCTCAAACTCTAGTTGCTGGGGGTTTTAAAGAGGAGTTTGGGGTTTAGATTTGTTTTTGTCTCTCTCGTCTGTCCCTTTCACCTTTTCCATCTGTGATAACAGCTTTAGTATATACAGGACCTCTGTGTTTATGGTGAGCCATTGTAAATCCCTACGGTAAGCATCTATAACCAAGATATCTTCAGTTTTTAATACTCTATGATTTTAATAAATGCTTATACTTTCTTTTTTCATCTGAACAAATATAAGCGGTAAGTCCTACAGCCCTCTTTACTGCTAAATCTTGGGTACACTGAAACATCAGATGTAAATAACAGCAGGAAAATCTCCAAGGTGACCTATGCCATTGGAACTCTGACCTGGAGTAGGGTGTCAGAGCTCTGACCTTGACATGACAATCCTGGGAGGCATCAGACAAAGATTCCTCAGTGTCTTTGGTTCAGTGTCATTATGCAGACTTCCTTCTCAGACACAGTGTGCCAACTCTGCCCCCCTGCTTTGCACTTCAACCACAGAATGCTTCATTTATCTTTCTTACATTCAAACTCCTCTACCAGTGACACAAAAACTCAGTGACACCTGAGATTTTTCTCTGTCTCAGTCCAATCTGGGAAGTTGGCAGACTCCCCTCAGCCGTGTGAATCAGGAACCCCCGATGGGGATGGCCTCTCTCCATTTCAGCCCCGGCCACATAAGCAAATGAGGAGAGTACAAAGGATGGTCTCTGACCTGCTCCCTCACTTTTCTTTCTCTGCCACCTTCCCTTAGCCACTGTGTGGATTCATCTGCTTCCATGGGCCTGAACACTTTGTGCAACATTCTGTTTTAGATGCATTCCTCGAATTTCTCTTTGTTTTCTTTCTCATTTGAGTCTACCTATTTCCTCTCTCGTCAAATGTGTCCTTCCTTCAAGAATTGCTTACATGCTATTTTATAGAGCCTATATTTTTTTTAAAAGAGGGAATTAGCACCTTCTGTTTTGAGCTCATTGTGGTGTTTCTGATGGAATGAGGTAAATCTGTGACTTAAGACACATATAAGTCTTGGACCTGTGCCTCTCAGGGATGGTTATTGGTCTTTGTGAACACATAGTTTGAAGGCTCCACATTAATGCACCTTTCCTTCTTGCCACCTCGGGCGGAAAATCCATTCCTACTGCAATTGTGAACTGGATGCATGGAATACTCAGCAAGGTCCTGCCAGGCAAGTCCTCATCGGCCCTGATAGATTGGCCACGGCAGTGATGGGGAAATCACTCCCTGCACAGAGGAGAACATGTAGCAGAAAACAAAGGAAGAGCAGACCGCATTTTCACACCACTTCTAACATGTGCCCTGCTTCTTCATTCCTTTCACGTGTTCATATTGCCACTTACTCCTAATAACAACCAACTGATGCTTGTTAGGCTATTCTACAGAGGAGCAAATGAGGTCGTAAGGGTTTGGGTCTTCCCCAAGGTCATGTAGTCAGTAGATGGGAGAGCCAGGATTATCACCCAGGTCTGTCTGACACAAAGCCCATGCTCTGTTTACAGGCAACACACAAAATGCTTGGCATTTATTTTCTCAAACTGCAATAGCCCTCCAAGATATGTATTGGTACCCTCGAGTTACACATAAGGAAACAAATCTCTAATTCACCTGGCTGAATTCATGTTGTTCTGACATGATAGGAAGCATTTGTACCGCTTTTATTCCAAAGTCCCTGTTTGTAAGTCCCCCAACCCTTAACAACCTAAGCACTTCACCCCCAAGGAGGGTGGTGTGGGATGTGTACCACTCTGGGCTCAGAGCACGCAGCTGTGGGCCGGCAGCAGGTAAGATTCCTCAGACATGCTGTGTGGCTTCCATCAATATGTACTTAAGCCCCAGGGAACATCCCAGACAAACTGCGCTGCTCCCTGGGACAGGTACCATTTGTTTAGCACACCCATCTCCCTCCGCCCTGAGTTGCTTCTCTGTTGAGGCAGCTGCACCATTAGCAGCCCATATGGCAGAAACCTCAGCCCACTTATCTGTAAAGGATGCACCAGGAGAGCCTGACAAAAGGCAGCAGGTTTGCTGCCCGTGGGGTGATCCTATCTGAAAAGGAAAGCAGGGGTCTGGAGTCCCGCAGTCACTATACCACAGACTCGGCCAACCCCAGCAGCAGGAGCCAGATACCAGGGGACAAATCTGCTAACTCTGGTGTTAAAAATTGCTAGTCAGATACTTAGTGGTCTCCATTTCCCTTCAAACAAAATGACCCAGAGAACAGGCCTGCTCTGAAGAATGGCCTCAATAAAGACAGAAACTAACAGGGAAAAAACAAACTAACAAAATCAAAACAAACCCAAACTTTTTCTCATAACAAAATGGCTGACACCCTGTATCATATCTGTCCTTCTGGTACACTGGAGTTTCTATGTTAAGAATGAACTCTTTCCTTCCCCCTGTCTTTCATGCCCCTATCACCACTGAACTCTCCTCTCTGTTCTGTTATTCTCCACACCCCCACCCTCCACCCTCACTCCTCACCCCCCCACCAGAAGCAGGTGGAAAAATCATTCATGTGTCATTGGAGAAGGATGAGTGTTGGGAAGGAGGAAGTTGCTGGCCAGTGGGCTTTGCCATGGTGGCCTCTTGAGAGGCCAGCCCTGAGGGTGGAGGTGCTTCACAACAGGTGTATTTTTGACAGTAAAGAGAATCCAGGAAATCTCATAAGGAAGGCTGTATGTCTGGGAAATTGTGAAGCTTGCTGACATTTTTCCAAGAGGGTATGGAATGCTGGTTTCTAAAGAAGCCTCCTACATTTCACTCTCCTGTGGGTTGGGATGATGTGCCAGTTCTGTGCAGAGGAAACCCACCTGTGGTGAGGAAGGGACAAGTACCAGCCCTGCAGAAAGGACGGTGAGTGGTGACAATGTTGAGGGGTACAAGCAGAGACTGAACACACAAGGTCATCTCTGAGGAGCGAGACTAGGCCCAGAAGCTCCCGGCTCTCTGGCTGCTCAGCTCCACTAACTGATAAGGGACAGATTCTAAAGTTTGGTGCTTCTTGTACAAGAGAGAAGCATATAGGAAATATCTTGTCTCTTAAGGCAATATGCTGTTTCTCCAACACCAAAGAAACTTGACAGATTACAAAAGAGGAGAAAAGAATAAGATTGTGGAAAGTTACTGTTTGAAACACAGCAGTAACATCTTCTAGTTCATTCTCTCAGACAGGCCCTGAAATATATCACAGAAGATTATGTTTATCCCCAGATTAATAATCTTAAAAGGTAGCCGGTGCCTCTGAAACAAATAACTTCTAAGACCTTGAAACTGAGAAGTTTTTTTTTTTTTTTTTTTTTTTATGAATGCATAACTCCACCTTTTTCAGTAGGCCAGGCCAATGAGAAATGAATCATTCCTCCCTGACAGGAACACCCTACGAGGAATACCAGTGAGTTGGGCAGAGCTACCTATGGGTGGTCCCATAGATGAATCTAGACATCAACTTGGATATCTAGAAGTTGTACTTTATTAGTATCTTCAGAGGACCAGGCTCTGGAAGTTATGAGTGTTCCACCCAGTTGAGTATGGCAGAAATAGTTCCCTGTGATATGTCACAGAAGCCCGTGCAGCTTGTCCTGGGGAGGCTCCCTCCAGAACCCAGGGACTATGCTGTGAGAAGCTCAGCTGCAAGAGGCATCAATGCAGGCATTTCACATTTTACCATAATTTTGGCTGAAGTCTAGATGCATGAGTGAATATTCTAGCCCCTGCTATGTAGATTATTCCAGGTAAGGACCAGATATCACTGAGAAGAGGTAAGGCAATCCACCATGTCCTGTCTGAATTTCAAGCCCTTGGAATTGGTAAGCAGAATAAAGTTGTTATTGTTGTACATCATTAAGTTTGTGGTAGTTTCTTATGCAGTGATAAAACTGCACACTGGCTAATGGGTATACTGAATGACCCCAACACACTCAATTTACAACACATGCATCACTTCATCGAGATCGTATGTTGCATATTCTAAGAAAAACTAATTAGACTTCAGAAACTGGTGTGAAATTGAGGAAGAAAAGATTGGTGGTTTCAAGGGGCATTTCACTTAGGCACCGTGATAGGGTCTGATGAAATTCCTTGACCTGTTTATTTTAAGCAAGCAGTCCTATTTTCATCTTTTCAGAAAATATTAGGAGCTAAGCACTGCACTAGGTGCTGAGTACACCGAAAATGCTGGTTTATATTCCAGAAGATAACATAGACACTAATCGTCAATAAAACGCATTAAATTTATGAGAGAAGTAGGAGCCTTGAAAGACAAGTGAGCTGAATCTTGATGGTAAACAAGTAGCAGTCAGGAAAGAGAGACAGGGAAGTTATTCCCTGACGTGGGAATTACAGATGAAAAGGTAGATGAAAAAAAAAAATCACACAGTATATTTAAAGAACCACAAGACTGTTGGTTCTTTGCAGGGTGACGTGTCAACAGAGAGGAGCAGGGGATAAAGCCGGGATGAGGAACCTGCCAAGTGCCTGGGTGCTCTGGTAGGAGCTTGCAGTTCACAGTGTAGCTGACTCAAAGCCAGGGGATACTTGCAATTAGAAAATGATGTAGTCAAATTGTGTTTTAGATAAGTTACTCTGGTGATTCTATTAATGGCATAACTCAGAGGACAAGTGTGAGGGCACAGAAAGTCACCAGGTTGTTATTTCAGCAGCCAAGTGAGAAGCTATAGAAGACAGAACTTGGATAAGCATGGTAGGGGTGCTAAGGATGGAATGAGGAATGGGGTCTGATAAGAAACTCAGGGGCTGCTTGGAAAATTGTAAGCCAGCCCAGTTAAATCATTACCTTTAGGGAATGAGTAAGGCATTTCGTTTCTTTCTTTCTTTCTTTCTTTCTTTCTTTCTTTTTTTTTTTGTGGGGGGGGTATTTGTTTTTTTAATTGCTCTAGGGAACTAGCTGAATGGTTTACATTTCTATCCAGATGAGTCTCATCACTTCATTCCTGCAGGTTCAGATACCAGAAGAACCATGTAGCTCACTGGTGGGTTGACTTGAGTTTTCAGTTCACAAGTCTAGGTCACTCCCTAATCAGAAATTGGTCTTTGACACAGAAATCCTTTGGGCAGAGGAGACTGTTTTGGAAAGTTATTCTCTAAGTAACAAAGTTACCCTGTCTTTATAAAGTGCTTCTTGGTACTTCACTCTGAAACTCTTCTGAATCCAGAGCCCAGAAATAGAAAGGTCATGCTTTAAATGTACCAACTAAACTGTTCTGTCGTAATAGAAATACTCTTCTACACTTAACCTTCAAGACACTTTCTCCCCACAAAGAGTACTCAGAAGTGAAGGATTTAAGGAAAGATAACAGAAAAAGTGAAATTATATGGATAAACATTTACATATTTGTTATCTTGAATTTAACTGTTTTTGTTTTAATGCACAATGATTAGAGGAAACGATTATTCATCTTGACAGATACATTTTTCCTAATTTTTTTATTCTGAATATGATTCAGCATAAGCATGGTGGAATATATCGTGTTCTAGCTGGTACTATTTTGAATCTTCCTATGTATTATGTATTATTCTAACACTTTACATATGTTAAGTAGTTTAGTCATCACAACCCCATAAGTAGCTATTATTTTTATCCTTATTTTATAAGAAAAGTAACTGAGGCTTTTTTTTTTTTATAAAAGAGGTTAATTGAAATTCCATAGATCACACAAATATTAAGTGTTGGAGCTGAGATTTCTACCTCAGTGGTCTGCATCCAAGACTACTCTGTCTACACCATTGTGCTTTGTTTATTGTCAGGCCTTAAATTGTTTCTCTACAAATCATTCTGCCAGGAACAAAATAGTGGCATTTGAAAATGGTTGTAGAACTATCTGGAATAGTTCCTTCAATCTTAATCTGCAGCAGTATATATTGCAGGGATATTGTTAAAAATGCAGTTTGCTGCATCAATCAGTGTTCCCTGCAATCAAAAATACACATGAATCAGAAATTCATGTAGGATAGATCCTCACAACTGGAGTAAGGGAAATCTTTGATGAATATTAAAAAATAAATTTGTATAACATGAACTTTTCTATGTTCTTATCTTCTTGATTGGGCCACCAGGAAACTCATAACTTATTTATAAAACAATACTTTATGATATTCTAGTTTTATTGAGATATTATCGACATAATCACTGCATATGTTTACAGAGCATTGTATTATGATTTAACTTATTTAGGCAGTGAAAAGATTATTGCAAATGTTAACTAACATCAATCATCTCATATAGATAGTATAAAGTAAGAAAAATATATCTCCTTGGGAAAATTCTTGGGGGTCTACACTTAACGATTTTTCCCTGTAGCATACAGTAGCATTAACTATAGCCATGTGTTATACATACATCCCCCAGTACTTATTTATTCTCTAGTCAGAAGTTTGTACCATTTGACTACCTTATTCCAGTTCCCTCTTCCCTTACCCCTATCTCTGGTAACCACAAATATGATCTTTTATTCAAAAAGCAACATTTTAAACACACAGGCCAGTTTGCCATGGTCAGTGAAAGAATGAAAATCAGCATCTCAAATGCTGATATGATATTTTATGTGATCTATTTCACTATATACAACATATTGTTTCAGATTTCTTTAAATCCTTTGTAACACAATGTGGTATGCAATGTGTGTAGTATAAAAACATTATCAAAAATTCAAAAGACTTTCAAGTCTTTAAAGAATCTACCATTAATTTTTCTTTAAAATGATAAACTGTTTTAAAACAATCTGAATGATGTAACTTTCCCTCATTTCTATCCTTACAATCTACAATATCCTATCCTCATTTATGTTACAGTCTATTACTTACTGTTGCATTAGATTGACTAGTTCATTTGCCCATTTATGGTTATGCAATATGTTTATATTTCTGGTAAAGTTTAATCATAATATTGAAAAAGATATGGGTGTTTTTGCATGCTACTTTGAAAATATCATTTTATCAAATTTTTCCAAAACCCATCTTGCTTTGAGACTGAAATATTGAATTTGTAGAATATAGAACACCTATAAAGAATTTTTACATTAGTTAACTTTCTTATTTTGACATATATACTTTTTCATTATTATGTTATGATTTCAGTCAAATTTAAAACTTTCTGTAGAGCAAGACTATATATTTCTTGCTAATTTAACTCCTACCTATTTAACCTAAATTTGATGTTATTTTAAAAGTCAGTTTTTATATTATGCTTGGCAATTGATTGGTAATAGGTATATGTTTTTGCATGTTGATTTTGCAACCAGCCACCTTATTAAAATTCCTTTTATTTTCTGATATTTTAATATTTTTCTTGGATTTTCTAAGTATCCAGCTATATCCGCTGTAAATTATTTCTATTTAAAATTTCCGCTTCTTTTTTCTTCATATAAAATAATACTTCCAATATTATTAAAATTACACTGTTAACAGGTGTCTTTATGTCATTTCTACCCTTAGTGGAAAACTCTATTAGCGTTTTCACCAAGTCTGATGCTAATGTTTGTACATAAAATTATGTCAAAGAAAAAGCTAAATATTAGTGTTAATAATTAATAGTTTCCCTTACTATATGTATTCATTTTTATAATGTTTGAAAGATTATGTAGTTAGGAGTATGTTTTATAAAATTTTATTACATTGCTCTAAATATATGTTAAAATGATGTTATTATTTTCTGTTATTTATATACTACAATTTTTAAATACTCTTTTGAATTTGTTTGAGGGCCCTGGCTAGATGTTAGTCAACTCCTTTTCTTGAGCAGATGATTTTGCTCATACCCCACCACTTGGGTTTCATACTATGGACCAGAAGACACCTGCAGACTGCCCCAGGGATGGGTACCGGCTTTGCCCAAACAGAGCTAGCTAAGTTACTCCAAGGAGCTGATCCCAGCCCTGTTCGCTTTGCCTTACCACGTCATCCCATGGAAACTACTATGAAGGCAATGTCTACGGTGGCCCCCCGTGCCCCACCTCAGTCCCATGAGCTTGCTGTGTTCTCTCCAGGGAAAAGTGACTCAAAAAGCCATAAAACTCGGGCCCTCCCTGGTGGCGCAGCAGGTTAAAGCACAGCACTGAGAAGCTAAAGCCACTTCCGCATGAGTTTGATTCCCACCTGCCCCGGAGGTGACCACATGACATGGCAGACCTCTCCTGACCTGCCCGCTGCTCCCCTCAGCAGTGTTCTTCGTTGATCTGCCTGTTCTGCTCCCCACTCTGTCCCTGGTGAATCCTCTCACCCTCCGCATCTCTGGCCTGTATCCCAGTTCTGTATGAATGAATAAATAAATCTTTAAAGAAAAAAAAAAGCCATAAAACTCTTTCCCACTTCTCTGTCTTGACCTCCCTCAGCCCTCATCCAAGGTAATAAGGTCAAACAACTTATTGATATGGTGACTAATAGTGATAGATTTTATAATATGAGAGTCTTGACATTTCTTAACATAATATATTAATCTTCTAATATGTTTATTGATTTTATGTGCCAGTGTTTTATTTTAGAATTTTGAGTTTTTACAGTAAATGCATAGTCATAAGTTAGATTGATGTGTGTATGCTGTTAGCTGTGTGTTTTCAGATTTTGTTATCAATATTATGCTGGTTCTATAAAATCAGTTTGAACTTTTCCTTTCCTCCCATATTCTGGAACAGTTAAAATAGTATAGTATTTGGCCCTCCCTGGTGGCGCAGCGGGTTAAAGCACAGCACTGAGAATCTAAAGCCGCTTCAGCATGAGTTCGATTCCCGCCTGCCCCGGAGGTGACCACATGGCGTGGCAGACCTCTCCTGACCCGCCCGCTGCTCCCCTCAGCAGTGTACTTCGTTGATCTGCCTGTTCTGCTCCCCACTCTGTCTCTGGTGAAGCCTGTCGCCGCCCCTGAGCCTCTGGCCTGTACCCCAGTTCTGTATGCACAAATAAATAAATCTTAAAAAAAAAAAAAAATAGTATAGTATTTTCTTTAAAGATGCTGAAGAACCAGTCTGCAAAACCACCAGTCTTTGAGTGCTGGGTGGGGTTGTGAGTATTCAGACAGCTTTCTTTCTTTCACAGTAACTGTTCTGGTTAGGTTTTTGTTTCCTGGGGATAAATGTAGTTTTTATATTTTCTAACAAGTGTTAAGTAGAGAAAGGGAAAGTAAAGTGCTGATTCTGGTCAAGGTTAGCCCCAAACAGCCCATTGCATGTGAGACCCTCCTTGGGACTGGACCACACTGTCCCATCCAAACCTGCTGGGACCCTTGGCTAAGACTCTCTGATATGATTCAAAAACAGCAGGAGCATCTGTTCATTGCTTGATAGCACTCACTGAAAACCAAATGGAAAAACATTCCCCTGTTTTTCTTGAGTCCATGCCGGGATGGCACAAGCAGCAGCGTCTTCTGCCAGTCCTCTCACTCTCAGTGCCACAGGTAGATGAGAAAGAATTTTGAGCTGAGCTATATTCTTCTTAGAGTCCGAGGCTCTTGCACCTGTGTTTGTCATCCTCTCCTGAAAGTGAAATCCTGGAGGACAGGGACCCTGAAAGTTTCTCCCTCTGAAGAAAGAGTGGCACCTGGCAGCGTGCTAAAGAGAAATTTGGTGCCAGATTTACCTTCTTTTGCCTTAAAATGAGGAGAGCAAAGGCAATACAGAAAAGAACAGGGAGAGGGAGCAGAACAGACGCCAGATGCTTGGAAAAGGTAGGGAATACCTGAAGTCCCTGATGCACAAAACATAGCTTATGGAGCCTGTGTGCCTGCAATTTGATTTTAATTAGCCATTGCAACCCTCATTGTTGGAAATGAGGGTGAAAAGCATCAAATCCCTCACTCTTCAGCTAGACCTGAGACTTCAGGACACCAATCTTTCTCTATAAATTGCCCTGTACCCTCCTCCACCCCACAACAATATGATGCCTCCAAAACTGACTACTGTCTCCTCATGGTTTTCCAGAATTGTTTAGAATGAGGACAGCAAGGAAATAGTGAGTGAGACAAGGCCATGTCACTTGTCAGCCTCATCTGGGGTCACAGTGAAGACAACCCACTTAAAGGGGTAGAGGAGTGGAACATGGCTTTTTTTCATTTGCAATTTTTTTTTTATTCATTGACAACTATTTATCATGTATATACCAAGGCGCTAGTAGCTAAGGATCGAGAGTTGAGTAAGAACCAGCCTCTGCCCTCTGGGAACTCACATTCTGTGAATGTTTCAATGGTTTCCAAAAAGCCCATTGAGGAGTCAGAGTAGGAAATGGAACACGTAAGGCACATAGCTGCTTAGGAAAACTTTAAATTAGAAATAAATTAGAAAGCCCTTCCATTTGGGGAAGGGCTTTCCATGAAGGTCTGTCTCCACCCAACAATTAAGGATAACTTAGTGTCTCCAGAAAGTGAAAGGCAGCTGTTTTCTACACTCTCTGTCATAAGAATCACAATCTTAAATCAGTCCCACCTTCTCCCATTACAGAAAGGGCTCACTCCAAAGACACGTTAGATATGCTAATTGTCTATGCTACTGGAAAACAAATGTCATTCTGCCAACAGGAAACAGAAAAGACACAGGCCTGTGTGAAGAGTGTTAGATAGTCACACTGCCAGGCAGTCATTAAAAAAACAAACAGGAGGGTCAGGTCATGTGTCAGGAGGGTACACAGCAAACACCACTCAGGTCCCTCTGCAGAGTGTGGTGGAGGCTGCTAAACTGGGGGCGGGGCCCCTTGTGCTGGAGACACCAGGCTCCCAAGTCGCAGCAGGTCTGTTCTTCCAGATTCCTAGGGGCATTTCTTTCTCCTATGCGCTTATATTTTATTTTCTCCTGAGTTCCCCAGGCAATCCTAGATGAGAGAAACTCCCTCTTTGACTTTGCCTTTACTTTTTTTTTTTTCTTGGAGTAATTGCACCAAAAAATTCTTAAATGCCTTCTTTGTACAAGTATTATGTGAAACTGAAATTCAAACAAGTCAGAACCACAAGTGGCCCGTGGCTGGTTCAGTGACACTCGATCTGTTGTTTTTCTTCTGTGTGCGTGAGTGTGTTCACCTTTTCCATGAAGATTCCTTCCATTCATTCAAGCAGAAAAGATTCCATGAGTGTCTCTTATGTACCAAAGCATAAAAGATACTGGGAAACCCGCATACAGCTCCCTATTTTCCTATGGTATAATACAAACTATAAATGAGATCAGAACAGTGATTTTTTGGGGAAGGTGCAAGCAAGAAGTTAGAATAGATAATTCCTTAAGTCCTTTTATTTAAGTGTAATTTTCCAAATATTTAACAAAGGGTAAATGGCTTCACTGCCAAAAAAAGATGCCTCAGCGTTATGCATGAATGCAGGAGCTGACAATGAGACCTGCCTCTGTGGCCACAGCAAACACTCTCATTTGTCTCCATTCTCTTTGTTAACATGCTCAGTTTTGTTCAGGAGGCAAGATGCCAGGTCTCAGGAGTTGAACTGTGGTTGTTCTTAGACAGGCATCGGGATCCCATTCCTCAGCCAGTGATTGATTAGAGGTAGCGTTAGCTCAGTCAGACCAGCCCAGTGAGATGTGAGGTGAAACGTGCAAGATTTCCCTTTTTTTTTGTCCTGATGAAATGAAAGGATCACAGAAGATTCTCTCTCTCTCTCTTTCTTTCTCTCTGACCCACTACACCACACCACCAGGGAGGGGAGAGTCTACCCTCCTAATTTCTAACTTTAGGGCACAATCATGTGAAAACTTAATAGTTCTAGTTGAGCCAGACACATGGCAATATTATTGGAATCCAAGAAAATCTGTACAAGTCTACCAGTTCCATGTTGACATTGCTGTATAACTCTACAGATCAACTTCTTACAGATTAATTAGTAAGAACATATCTATTTTTATATCATTCTAATAGCTACCTATCTCTTATGGCTTGATCCAATCTTAGTCAAATTTTCTGTTTGTTGCTGTTTAATGAATTTTTAATTCATACAATGATATATTTTCTGAAGCTCAGCTTCCTAGATACAGTAGTAGGTGCTAGGAATTTAAAATGTTTTAAATAACACAGGTAACTGCTATAGGAATAAAATGTTTCTGTGGTTAGGAGTTGGAGGGGATTAAGGAAAGTTTGAAGTAGTACCTGGTGAAAAAGTCATAATACTTAAGTAGTTGCATTTTTTTTCTTCTTTTGGCATATTAGAAACTGCTGAGGAAGCATGTACTAAATTATTGACCATCTGGCAGAAAAAGGACAAAAGGACTTTCAGTTTTTGATGAGGTTAGAAAAATTTTTACATATGACATTGAAGAGAAGAGGGATGTCATGAGATATGATAACTTCCATGAGAATTAAGCAAGTACTGGTGGGAATCTCCTAAGTCCCAACTCTATTAATCAATTTTATGCATTTTCAGGGAACTAAACATTTGCTGAGTTAACCTCAGCAAGACTTTGAGGGAGGAGGGCTATTCTCATTTCATGGATGAGAAAAAGGAGCCACAATGATGATCAGTAACATAACAAAGCAACCAGGTACTCTGATGCCAGACTCCACATGTTTAACCCCTATACTATAAAGTTTCTCTAATACTCTACATCCCAGATGTGTGAGGGTCCCCTTTTATTCTGGGACCCTAAACTAGTACTATTCAAAGAAGAGAGTTTTGGTAGCTCTACTAATACTTAAAAAAAAACGATAGTGGATCTCATTCAACTTTTCTTGATATCACAAAGTTTTCTGGGTGACTCCCAAATACCCTGATGTTATACAATGAAACTTCACAGACAATTGAATTGAATGGGACATTTTGCCAGAAAATCAAGGCACTGGTCTTATTCTCATGTCTGCTTATCTATCAGTTGTTGGCCTCTTAATCTGATTCATATCATTTTTGTTGTTGTTGTATTGATAAGTCTAGTCTGGTCAGGTGACATGTCAACATAAAGGGAAGCCAGGTGAAGGACATGTAAGGAGTCTCTGCACTGGCTTTCTTGTTCACAAGAAGTCTAAATTTGTTTCAAAACAAAAATTTAAAAAATAAAAGGCAAAGGCCATAGAGCTTGTAACTGTGATTGTGATTCTTGAGTCATACTTGGCTTTGTCACTAATTAATCAATGACCTTGTTTTTCTGTTTTATAGCCTCATTTTTCTTATCATCAGTAGAGTCACAGGATAGCTAGTTATGTGTGTGTATCTTGTGAGGAATTAGTGAAATAATATATATGATACCTTTATCAGATTGTCTCATAAGAGTTGATAAATGTAGCTCTAACTATGCCTGTTATCACCATAAAGAGAGGTCCCTAATATGGTTCCATGGAAGACTTTGAGGGCCTGTAAAATCCCTAAGACTATACATAAAATTGTTCATATAGACTAATATATGTTGGGGGATGTGCTATCCCTAGCTTTCATTGGATTCTTAAAGGAACTTATTAAATGCCTTTAAGAATTTCTTGTCTTTAAATTAAAACTTTGACAATTCTGAAGACAAGAATGAGAAACTTAGCTCCAAAGAAGATTCTGCATTTTTGTTGTGTTTATGTGCATGTTTTCTTTCACCTTTTGATATTTCTTTATCTCCCGACTTCAGTAAAATTATATTTTAGGGCACTTAGATATAAAACATTGAATTGTTCTCTACTCACTTTTTTTTCCTCCTGTTCTAAGACCAATCCATCAGCCAGTGGTGTCTGCTTGACCTTAAAAGTATTTCAAAACCTGACCTCCTCTTACTCCTCTTTCTTACCTCTTTTGCAATCCTGTCCATGCCACCATAATTGTCCCTTGAGTATTTGCAGAGTCTCTCAACAGGTTTCCTGCTTCTATGACTGCCTCTCCACAGTCTATTATCAACATAACATCTGGAGCGATCCTTTTAAAACATAACATATCTTTATTTTTTATTTTCTTTATTTTATTTTAATGCTTCTGAAATCAGCATGAACCTTGCAATCTTTATCATTCAGATTTAAGTATTCTGCACAAAATCCTGCCATTCTCCCCTCACAATAAAAGTCAAAATTCTTACAGAAATGTCTGGGCCCCAGTAGGTAAGAGGTCCAGCAATACCTGAGCCTCATTGCCCGCTCCTCTCTCATTCAGTCCCTTCAGTGGCCACATCCTTCTTCCTCCTTCTTAACAGGTTGCACACATCTCCACAGGAGACCTTTGAATTCCCCCTTTGCTAGTCCAGCACCCGTTCTGCCCAAGTCATTCTCTCATCTTCTTAGGGTAAGGGTTCAAATGTTAATGCTCCATTAGTCCCTTCCTCCACCTAGCTCTCCCTCTCTGTCCTCTCCACCAGTTTTTCTTCATAGTCCTTAGCATAGCACATAATCCATAGTTTGTTCCCTTTTCTTGTTTATTTTCTGTTCCATCCATGAGGATATAAAATACATGATAAGAGACTGTCTGCTACTTCACTTACAGATCCTCAGCAATCAGATGATACAGAAAAAGACAATAATTGTTAAAATAATAAGGGGGTGACAAAACAAATTTCCTTATTCTCTGAACTTGCTCCCTTTGTATTCTCTGATGAGCTCTTATTCAATCTCGTAACCCGGAAGTCACACTTTGTCCCCCAGCTTTCTTACCCAAAGTTCCAGGAAGTCACCAAACTCTGATGAAATTCTATTTGTTAAATATCATTGCAATGCATACTGCCTCCCATCTCCATTGTTCTAGCCTTATTTCAGTCTAGCAGAATAGTTGTCCTCCTGGCTAGAAGTGAGGAGGCAGAGGGGAGAAGGAATCTGAGGGTGGTAGAAACTTGACCTGGCCAGCACCCTCCTGACAAGCTGGGCGGGACCGACAGCATCTGATCCACTTGCTGACTGGGCACCACCCTGCCCAGGGTGATGAATGGTGATTCTTTGTCTCTTCCCTCTGTTTTGCTATCCAGTTCTGGCTGCTCTCATTGAAGAACTATTGGATTCCTCTTTTGGCAAACTGAATATTGTCTTGCTGGCTCAACTGTATTCTCTCTATTCCATGGTGGAGAACAATTCACTGCCTTCCTGGCACCACACTCTCTCTTAATAGAAAGTGAAAGCCTAGTATTTTGAAACCTGGACTTTTAGACTCCATCATCATCCAAGACAAGAGCTGCTGCTGCCTTGAAAAGGAAATAGAGGTACATTTTCTCTTGTTAATTAAGATGCACAATCCTGGTGTCTTTCCCTCTGTGGTAGAGAGACCTGAGCCTCACTGTGGTACAGATCACACCATCATCTGGGGTTTGGTGAGAGTCAAAAGAGAGATTACAGAGTTTTGACTTGCTCCCTACTTCCAGAGTCCCCAGTTAATAGGGCCAAAGATATTTAAGTAATGGTTGGGCTGAGGTCAGCTTCACTTAAATGAGAGTGAGATGATTTCTGAGAATTGAGTGGTGAAAACTTGGTGTGTGATGCTTCCCACCTCCATGAAGGGTGATCGGGTAATACTGGATTTGAGGGAAATGTCCCCATAATGCAGATTACAGGACTTAGGCCTGGAGTGAATTGTTCTCCACCATGGAATAGAGAGAATACAGTTGAGCAACAAGACGATATTCAGTTTGCCAAAAGAGGAATCCAATAGTTCTTCAATGAAAGCAGCCAGAACTGGATAGCAAAACAGAGGGAAGAGACAAAGAATCACCATCCATGGAGCTAAACAGCAAGCAGACAGTGGACAAATTCAGGGGGGTCTAGAAAAAAATTGCCTCATTTTGCTGACAATGTGCAGGCATTATTTGCAGCTTAGCCCACTGACTTTAAAGAACGAAGTGAGAAGGAGAGGCACAGTATGGGAAGAAAGCCCCATTGTCTGCCTTCTCCACACTGTCTCCCTTCCCCTTCCTCTTGGCATTGAATATGGGACATCTTGTGCCATCAAAGCAAAAAATGTAGGCAAATCAAGTTAAGGTGTGATATGGGAGCAATTTCTGAGTCATGCTATGTAAGTAGCTGCCCTTTTGCTGATCCTCAGAGCTGGTCATACACAGCAGCTGTTCACAGCTCCTTAGAGCTACTGAGAATTGACTGAACCACAGTGTTTCCTATTCAATAAACCAAGAGAGTAATAACTCATCTTGATTCCAGTAGATTTCATTTAGTGATTTTATGTCTAACAGGAAAATAATTTGACCTGAATGAATGATGATTCAACTTCAGATATCACCGGGAATGGTGGAGGAAACATATCCTCCCAAATCTATTAGTTACTGGATGAAACGTCGCATCTCACAATTGAAGACCAATTCCTCATGGGTCTGCTATTCAGACTGCACTGACAATAAAGAAAAATGGCTGCCAGTAGAAAGTGGGTCTATGGTATTTAACATTATGGTAAATGGCCACATGGAATGGTGACCAGGCACTCATTGCCTTCAATGGCTACTGCCTCCCATCCAACAGCCTGGAATGGAAATCAACAATTCACATTGGCTTGTAAAAGTTCCACTCACTGCAATCTGTTTACTTAATACAATATCAGAAGATACACTAAATTCCCCATGCTGTGAGTTGGTACATCTCTTGTTGGGACTAAGTCATCATTGCCTGGTGTCAGATCACATGAGAGAAGGTAGCCAAGGGTTTGTGATAGCAGGCATCATCTTCCCTTCTAATGCATGCACTCTATTTAGTGGTTTGCTTTTTAGTAAAATTCAAAAATATTAAATCAGCCATGGGCATTACCTGACAAATATGAAGCCTTCATCAAACTATATCATCTATTCCCTTATATTAGTAGTAATAGCCCCTGGAGTGCAGATGATTTGTGTTTATTCTGAATTTCCCAATAAAGTGCTATCATGACCCTCCCTGGTAGCACAGTGGGTTAAAGCAGAACACTAAAAAGCTAACGCCACTTCAGCACGAGTTCAATCCCCGCCTGCCCCGAGGAGACTCACATGGTGCGGCAGACCTTTCCTGACCCGCCTGCTGCTCCCCTCCGCAGTGTGCTTTGTCAGTCTGCCTGTTCTAATCCCCACTGTCTCTGGTGAATCCTCTCACAGCCCCTGCACCTCTGGCCTGTACCTCAGCTCCATATGAATAAATGAATAAATCTTTTTTTTTTTTAAAGGTGCTATCACTTTAGAATTGACCAGAACTAAACAAAGAAACAAACAAACAAAAAAAACACCTGACAAAACTCTATCTCTAAAACAAGGAAGGTATGAGGAATTAAGAAATTTCTTCTCAACGATGAGAGAAAAATTGACAAGACATTGCCACATTTGTTGGAGAGAAGCCTAATTATTCAAAAGTGACAGACTAGGTACAGCTAGCCTTGTAATTACCCATGTCAATGGTCTTATTGTTTTCTACATTTTCTCACAGCTCTTTGAAGCCAAGTCACTCACATTTTCCCGTATAAGCTCTGTCAAGGAAGTAGGGAAGCAAGGGATGATTGACAGAAATCACTGTGGGTACTGGAGACTTCTCACTTGGCCACCACAGCAGTAAGGTGCTCACCCTCATGAATTCCTGCTATGGAAAGGAAAGGAGACATCTGATGGGTGTGCCAGCACCAAAAAGCATTGCTAGTAACACTGCATCAATGTCCTCATTGTCCCTCCTTGACTGTCTGTCTCCAACTTGCTTGGAGGACAACATCTAGACCTGTGATTGCAGTCTCTGTTTAAACAAGCTGATGTTTCTTGGTTGGCTTTTAGCCCCTTCTCCCATCAATCTCTCCCTCAGCTGCCAGGGCTTTCTGCAGGTGCAAACTCTCCTGTCTTTTGTCCACAGGGTCTGGTATGTGCGGAAAGACACTTCCATTTCTTAAACACTAGGCGAAAGCTAAAGTCCTTGGCATGACTCATAAAGTGCTTTATTATCTAACCTCAATATATAATTTTAGCTGTGCCCTCACCCAGTTTACCTAACAGTTTGATTTTACCAAACTAAAACAGTGACTTGTTATGTGTTTTTAATGTCTTGATTTTTGTTTCCTTATTTCCCCTCCACCAAGAAAGGCCTTTGCATTATTATTTTTATAAATATTTATCTATGCATACAGAACTAGGATACAGGCCAGAGGTGCAGGGGTGGTGAGAGAACTCACCAGAGACAGAGTGGGGAGCAGAACAGGCTGACTGATGAAGTACACTGCTGAGGGGAGCAGCAGGTGGGTCGGGAGAGGTCTGCTATGCCATGTGCATCACCTCCAGGTTGGGGATTGAACTCATGCTGAAATGGCTTTAGCTTCTTAGTGCTGTGCTTTGACCCGCTGCACCACCAGGGAGGGCACTGTATTATTATTTACTTAAAAATTTTCTACTAATCCCTCTTGTTAGATAATAGAAATTAGATATTGGTCTCAGATATGGATTCTATATAGGGTTCCTGAAACCCTTCTGGTTTTCTGGTGACAGAGTATCATTTGCTCTGGTGAGGGTGGGATCCTGGTTGATTCCTGAATTGGGGTTAGTTAGAAGCTGGCACTTTCAGCCAACCACCATTTTCTTGAGAAAGTATAGAGCTGAGTGGGCCTCCCTTGTGGTGCAAGGGGTTAAGACTCAGCACTATGAAGCTATCAGCAGCCACTGCAGCATAAGGTCGATCCCCAGCCAAGGAGCTGACCCATTTGGCACAGCTACCTCTCCTGTCTTGTCCACTGCTCCCCTCAGCAGTGTATTTCAGTCAATCTGCCTGAAACACCAGGACACACTGTCTGTATCCACAAACAAGTAGGAGCTGAGCTCTTATTCAAAGCTAGCTCTAGGTAGTTTGCTGGAGGGTCACAAATCTTGTCAGGCTACAAAAAAAGAGTTATAGCTGAGGAGATTTAAACATGTATTGATTTATTTATCAATTAAGATGAATAAAGTAGGTCTGCTTTACATTATGTTGTAGTAGTGCCTGTCTGCAAGCACAGGAGTTGAAGATATTCCCTTCTGCAAGAACACCAGAGAAAGCCAAGGAAGAAAAATGTGCTAGAATTGCTCCTTGAAGGACCGAACCAGGCACATGTGCATATGTACAAATCCATATGTGTGTCCACATTTCAGGAGAGGGAATCTTTATTTTCTCAGATACTGCCTTTAATGTATCGGGGACATCTGAGAACCAGCAAATCCATAGAGCATTCCCTAGAGCAGAGTTCCGTAACTTCAGTACTACTGAGAGTTTTAATATGCTAATCCTCTATGCAGAAGATTGTCTTGTGTGTTTTAGATTGTTGAGAAACATTCTATTTTCTACCCATTAATTGTCACAAACCACCTATCCATCCCTGTCAGAACAATAAAAATGGTCTCCAAACATTGCTAATCATATGCTGAGAGACAAAATCTCCTCTGTCCAGCCACAGTAATTGTGCTTTTCAAACTTGCTTTGTTGGCAGGTACTTGTGATTCTTCAGCTTCTGAGAGAAAGCAAGGGAGCGAGAGAGAAGATAACTTATAAAGATTCAGTGTTTTTGTTTTGTGGAGTAAATAGCTAGTATTAGGAAAGTGAGGAAAACACACACTATTCACTGTCTCTTTCCTAGTGTTTATTACTCATCCAAGATAAACAGATAATACTCCAGTGATATGAAAATGGTGCCCAAGGCCATTGAATATGACTTTAAATTAAGCTTTGAAAATATTCCTAGCAACACGTTTAATTAACTAGGGTACTTGCTTTATATTAAATCCACATCAACTAATATTAAAAACATATATATTGAGGTTTAACAGATTCAGGAGGGCTCAGAATCTGATTGTGGTGTTATTCATTTTCAGTGCACAGGTTCATTGAATCTCTCCAAATTGAGCATTGGGGAATGGAACATTACCGCCGATTTGGAAAGCAAAGTGGGGAAAATTAAATTCTTGTGTAACAATGTTTATATTTCTAAGCAGTGTTTATAATGAGATAAAAAGAGGTTGGGGGTCCTTGTTTCATTAACTGCAGTATTCTTTCTCCTACCTCAAAATATTTGGGTCTCCCTTAAGCAAAAGCAGGTTGATCATAGTGACAAAAGGACTTTGGTGATGTGATCTTCCCTATTTACAGGAGGAAATCTTGTCCTTCTGGCTAGATACAACAAGACTACCCTTTGTTTTGACTTAATCTCAGAGGAAACAAAATAGGCCAGGATCTGGAAGCAATTTCTTACTGCCTGAGATGAAGTAGGCATTTGGCAGTGGGATTTGGGAGATTTCCAGGAGGAAAGAATGGTGGTAGATATAGCGGAGTGGCAAAAGGGAGGTCACTTAACTTTTCAGCCAACAAAAATGATAGATCTCAGTACATATAATCTGATCCATAAGGTTCAAATTTTATGGTAGAAACCTGCTTACCGTGGAGTTCCTTCGCATTTTGCTTAACTGTATAATTCACGCTATCTTACTCATCACATTCATGTGTTGTCATCAATAGCTCATCAATAGGTTCTGTGTGTTGGTTTTATCACCTCAAATATATGATTCTGAAAGACTGAATTAGAGACAAGAGCACAGTGCCTGTGGAGAGGGAAATTCAGTCCCCCAAATTCCCCATTGTGATGGGATTCTTTGTCACAAATCAGTGGAAAACTTGCATAAACTTGCCATCTTGACCACATGCCCCAGAATGAATGTTGACATCTCTATCTGCTCCCATCCTGGCCACTAATGTCCCATTTCATGGTCTGTGTCCACATGTCTGAGCCTGAGAATGACAACATTGTGTGATTTAACAAATACCTGATGCCATTCTTCACCCCCAAGCCCAAGTAGCCCTTCACTCTCTGGGTCTCTGCTTCAGTGTTATCCTAGCCCTCGGCCATTCTTGAGACTCTGACAAACTACAATTATTTTTTAAATGAAAACAGTGATTGTGGGGTTTTCCTCCTGATTATAAGGAACAATGTGTTTTTGTGTCAATATATTCCTATGAACCACAAGATTGACTTGAATTTCTTTTTCTGAGTCATGTTGCCATTTCACTACTCATGAATCAGTGTTTCCACTCAGCAAACTCTGGAAGGGATCAATACAGACATTTGCAGTTTGGTGGCTGCACCCAAACATCAAGTGTCTCCATATTTGCCTGCCGGTCAGAAGAGAGAGCCTAGAACGGACAATCTCTCCTTTAAAAATAGAAGTAGGCCCTCCCTGGTGGCTATTTAAAGGCTTTTAAGCCTCAGGCATTTGCCAATGCTGTGCTGTCTGAATGCCTTACCTATTCCTGGTGCTTGCACAGTTGACCAGACTTTTCTCTTGTATTAATTCAATCAAGACTTGCGCAAATATTAAGGCCCATGTAAATATATCCACTTTCCAGGTAAGAAAACAGAATCATAGAATTTTGGCACTTTGCCCAGAATCACACACATAGTTAAGACTAGAGACAGGACTTGAACTAATGCTATTTGGTCTTCAGTATGATCCATTTGCCCATACTCATCCATCAAATTCTTCAGCCACAGCCCTCAGGTAGTAGAGTGCTAGGATGATGGCACAATGTTCTTTGGAGTATTACCCTTTTATAGAAGAGGATGAGCTGGGGTTCACAACTTAGGGTACCTTGTTTAGTTCCAGGCCTTATGACCTACTAATTCTTAGAGCATTCTTTAACCTTCTTTCCCTTACAGCTTAATTAAATAGCTCTAAACCTATTTAATCCTAATTATTTTCTGTAATTTTTCAACAGAAACTCATAATGCCTGTGAAATAGAGGTTTAGAGGTTTCCTTTTGACTTTTCATCAAAAGATGCCCTATGTCTTGGGGGTGTGGAATATCATCTTAGACTCCTCAAATCTGCATATCTATCTACCTTCATGCTTTCAATAGACACTTTCAAGTCTATTTTATGAAGAATATGAGAATCCCTGGAGAAGAGCTAAGCTAAGGTCTTAGTGCAACATCTCTACACTGAAAAGTGGCTTCCTCATTAAATAGCAAGTCCTTCATCTCAGAGGTTGAATAGTACTGAATAGTACTGCACTTAAAAAAAGACTTCCAGCTGGTTACTTTTAAGGGGCTGGGAGAAAGGCTGGTCTCAGAATATCTACTGGCTCGAGGCCGTGATGTATTTTTGTTTGATATTGAATTGGAAATGTTTCACTTGTTCTCTTTTCCTGCCCCGTGAGATTTAGCCCTGTAGATACAGGCACACATGCACATGAAAGCCTCCAGGGCCACGGTGACCCCCAAGAAAACTCATCAAACTCATTCTCTCATTATCCTGGCCAAGGGGAGATGGCCTCCTGCCAAACCTCTGTACGAGGGTAAACACACAAGGCCAAAGTTGGTCTGGTGAGATTTATTTGCTGTCACAAACTTTTTTACTGCAGAGGGTTCAGGAATGAGAGAGAGGAGGCCCTCCTGGCAGAGAGAAGCAAGGCTGGCCATACCCTCACTTCTTCCAAAAGATTTGTTACCTCCCACCACTCACACGACACCCTGACCCAGAACATCTCTCCTCCTTCTATGACATCTTTTTTTCTATTTTTCTGGTGTGATACCTTCTTGGGATTGAGACTTTTAACCTCTGCTCATTTTAAAATCTTTTGTCAAAATTAATCGAGGTAGGAATAGTGTTCTATCCTCTCTAAAACACAGCTGCTTCTCAGTGTGTGTGTGTGCTTTAAGAAAGCAAGTTGTGGGATAGTTTTTGTTAAGTTTGCTGTTGGAGCTTTCTGCTGATTCACTTGTTCATGTGTATGTGACCTTTCTTTTTGTGGTGACTGTAATGATGCATCTGTCTATACAGAGAACTCCTGAGCCTGCTGTCTGACCTCCTGCAGTAGCTTTGATACCTTATGTTGCGCTCCCTCCTGAGTGTTGTGAGATGTAAGTCACGCTCTCACCGCTAGACTTGGTTTTGGAGAACTAAGAGAAGGCCACTGTCATGCATCACACAAGATGCCTTGGTTACAGTGATTTGGTTCTGATGCCAAAGAGACAGGGGGCAATTAGTCAAAGGAAGGGTTAATAATCTCAGGAGAAAGAAGGACTCAGATCATGACTCACCTATGCTAAAGGCTGATGCAAGGTTAAATTCACCCCAAACTAGCATCCATAGTTAAGGGACCTGATGTAGTTGGGGACAAAGAGTTGAGGGGCAGTTCAGGAAAGTACCAGAATTACAAAGTGGTAAATCCAGAGGAGGCAGAATAAGCCAGAAACTAGGGAATAAAATGAAACAGGAAGTTGGTAGAGTTGACTGATGTGAACTTTATCTTAAAAATGAGTTCCCACCCCTATAGGAACATGAGACCTGGCATAGCAACATCACAATTTTATTCTAGGAAAGCAAAAGAAAGTCAAGGGACCTGGCCATGCAACATGGAGGCCTGGGCAGCAGGTGTCAAACAGCAGCCCCGGAGCTGGCCTCTAGGAGAAAAGGTTCTGGGGAGACTGCCCCCTGTACAGAAAGATGTCTGAGTGCCTTCCACTACAAGATGTGGGTAGGGCTGAGTCTGCCAAGGCAGACCTTGAGCCTTCGCCACACAGAGCCAGGACAGGGCACCAGCAAGCGGTGCCACCTGCTTGAACTGAAATGCTTCCAAGCGCACTTCCCAGGGTGATGAATCTTCACTGACATTTTTCACACAGCTCATCTGAAAGCTTTGTAAGATTTGACACCCACCCTTAACTTTCTTATATCTAAATCATCATTAAGTCCTAATAATTATGTCTCCATTCTATTATTAGTATCTTGCCTCTCCTTCCCAACCAAGCTAGTTTAGCTCTTATTGTTTCAACTAATCTATCATCCACTTAACAGCTTCTCTCTCTCTCCAGTTTCGCTCCCATCAATCTATTCAGTGTAGCACCAGATTAATTTTCTTAAAGTTTAACAATCTGTATTTTTAATCATGCTGCTCCCCTTTCTTGCAGTCCTCAAGGACTTGGCTTTATTAGAGTCAAACTCCTTCAATTCAGCATTGAAGCCCATTTTTATTTCTCACCCCATCTCTCACTCAGTCTAACAAAACTATATCCGCTGAGATTATCAACTTGCTGTAATAATGCCTGATAATTTTCATCTCCAGCTTCTGCTCATGTTGTGCCCTCTGGTTGGACAATGGTTTCCACCTCGACTCTCCCTCACTGCTGCTCCCAGCAATCTGACCCCACTTACTGAGTCCCATTCCCCTCTTCTCTCAACTTCCATCAGACGCCTACTAGGGACTTTCCTTGCATTTACTTCCTACCCTTCTATTCTGGTAATTTTAAATTTACTGTTCAATTGAGTTTACTTTCCATGTTTCTACTACTGCATGCTGGTAGATTAATTTCATTGGGAACCCTACCTTACGCTTACTGATTTCCACCAGAGTACCCACCTCCACAGTAGGTGAATCATAAATATTTTCATAACAACTAAATGCTCAGTTTGAACAGTGGCCTGTGCAAACTATCAGGCTGTTATGACATTGAATACATGCAACAGAGTGACCAGCTCTGATTGTCTTATTCATGCAACATACTGTGAGCTGTATTTCTTCTGTTTAGATAATTTTGCATGGATTGATTTACACAATTTCATGAGGCTTCCCTCGGGACCAATACAGTGCATTTACATAACCACTCTTAGATGTATAAGTCCCCCTCCCCCAAGGTCATAGGTTGGAAAAAGAAAGGTTCTTTTTGCCTATAAAAATGTCACTAAATGTAATGGACTTTGAATCCATAACTTTGACTTCTTTAGCATGACTTAGCAGCAGCACATGGGCCCTTATCTACTTCAATGTGGTATTGTTAATGCCAATATAAATGATAGACATGAGTGTATGGGTGGCCAGTCATGTCCTCATGTCCTTTACACATCAGTAAAGACAGATATGGGTTTCTCCTCCTGCCCCATTCCCAAATTATTATATTCACTTAACAGTTCACTAAGTTTCTATAGACCTTGAGGTGTTCTTTTTAGGGTTCAGGGCTAAATATAGGCCTTATTATCAAGAGTGGTAGTCTTCAGAAAGGACAATGAAAAGCACATTTCTTTTCACCCTGAGTTTTAGGTCTGAAAAATATAAACTTCCTGATATTTTAGCCCAAATGAGTCAGACTTTCTGCTTCATAATGGCATTGCAGCACCAGGCAACCTTCCATCCCATGGTCACTTCACTGTCCTGTCAGGTCAGAGACTATCTCTGGGAGTAAACAGTGGGCCATGGAAGCAGATTAAGCAAGCAAAGCAATTTATATTTCCAAATTTTCCAATCAGATACTTAATCCACCTCCACTTTGACAAAAACAAGTGAAGGAGCAGAAAAGCTAGAACACTGGCTACTCCACATGAAGGAAACTTCACTTGTGGACATAAGACACCACACGCCACAACTAGGGATATCCTTGTGCAGTCCTGACCTGAAACTGCTTATCCATGTTGTCTCTTCACTGAGTTTCAGAACACTTCTGTCTCCTCTTCTCCCCAGGTATTTGTTACTATTCTAATCAATATCAAAGCAATTTAACCTGGTGTCTTCAAGAGACACGACTTGCCAGTCTCCAAAATGGGATCGAAATAAACCATTCCATTCCAAATACTGTGAAGCAGCTTGTTCAAACATATGAAAACACAGCAATAGAATCGCCTGGATCCTGAACCCTACACAGAATTGAACACATGTATGCAAAGCAGCTTTCACTATAAAGCACTAAGTTTGAAGGAGTATTATGTGAATCAGGGAGACCCCAGGGTCTCATGCTTTAATGTTCCAAATTTTCATGCTTTAATGGAAGCATGAAACCATCCATGAGCACAAAGACAAAACACACAATTGGTATAAAGCAGCTTTAATAGGACTAGTGTGCAAAGAGGGAGAAGAAAGGATAGCAGTTTCTCAATAAAACAGACAAAACTGGGCCTTCCCTGGTGGCGCAGCAGGTTAAAGCACAGCACTAAGCAGCTAAAGCCACTTCAGCATGAGTTCAATCCCCAAGCCAGAGGTGATCCACATGGCATGGCAGACCTCTCCTGACCCACCCACTGCTCCCCTCAGCAGCGTACTTCCTCCATCTGCCTGTTCTGCTCCCCACTCTGTTTCGGTGAATCCTCTCACCACCCCTGCACCTCTGGCCTGTACCCCAATTCTGTATGCATAAATAAATCTTTAAACAACAACAACAACAACAAACACATACAAAATTACCCATCCCCTTGTGGGTAAATGCCCAATCAAAGAGGAGCAATCCAAAGAGGGGCCACTGATGCCTGACGTTTACCATAGTCTAAAGTACCTGCTGGTGGGAACCACAGGAAAAGAGAAAAAGGGGCCTGACAAGTCTGGGACCAGGCAAAACCAAAGTACAAAGAAAGGTAATGGCTGCTACCCAGAGCCTCCCCACACATCTCTTCAAAGTGTCTCTATAAGTTTCTCTCCTTGTGTCTCCTCCAAGTCCTCCAAGTACCTGTGTAAGTTGAAAGGCAAGAAGCAAGCAGCCTTTCTGCTCCATGTCTCTCCAGAACCCACCCTCCTTAATACACAGCTTCACCTGGCCACCTAGCTGTGGCCTAGTTCCCAGTAGCTGGTCCCTTGAAGTTGTATGTAAGTGGGGGTGAGGGAAACACCATCTCCTCATTTCATGGAGATGTCTGTCACAGGAGCAACTTGTCCTGTCAGCTCAGGCTGTGACATGAAGCTAGGCAAGGATTTTAAGTTTATATTAAGGTTAAAACCTCCTAAATTCATTTGAAAAGATAGGAAATAGAGTCAGGATAACTAAAAGCTTCTTATTGAATCTGTGTCTATTTACTTCTTAATTGTGTCTATTTCCTCACACGAGTGCGGGCCTCCCTATTCTTAGAGATTCAGCCCTTTTCAAGAGCCAAACTTTATGCTGGGGGTTTATTTATATTAATTGTTTAATCTTCGCAACGTTTGGAAAAATGGGGTCAATTACCATCAGCACATTATTAAAGAATTTCCTCAAAGTAACAGAACTAATAGGTACTGGAGCTCTGATTTGAGTCAAGGAACTGCTGGTTCCAAAACCTGTTTTTCTTCCACCATGTTAAGCTCCAAGTCGTAAAGGGGTCTGGCATTTGAGCCCCCTAATGATCTAGTGAATGATCCAGGCCAGGTCACTTTCTGCTAAAATCCATTTTCCTTATCTGTAAAATACATTCCTCTCCAAGCCGTGTGAGGAATCAAACAGGTTATTTATGTGAGAATGTTACTGAAATTGGTAAGCAGCACAAGGATAGAAGGGATTCATGTTATTCTTTTCACTTTCTGAAGCACATCTCAGGGAATGAGTCCAGATGTCAAACTCTTAGGCCTCGACCTTGTTCTCTGTATGACCTGACCATGTGACCACACTGCCACACACCTGTTTTTCCATTCCTTCTAGCTCTGTGTGCCCTGCCTGCTTCTCCTCTATTCCTTCTCTTCATGTCTGCAAAGCAGGTGGAGGAAGACTGGCATTTGACAGATGCTTGTCCTGTGGAGGTAGTGAGTGAAGGCAAAGATTCGGCATAAACAAATTATTTAACTTTTCTATGAAAGGCAGATGATGTGGGCAGAGGGAGGTCAGAATAGGAAATAACTCAGGCAGATGTGACAGTCAGGGTAATGAATTCAATGTCTTCTTGTGGATAAATCAAATATAAAATCCCTCCTGACTTGGGTGTTGGTCAAGTTACTCCCACGCTCGCATTTCTCTTGGCTTGTGGATTCATTTCCTTGGACTAATTCCTTTTCCAGTTGGGTCTTAAATAACATGTTTCTGATCCTAAAAACCCAGGGGAGAAATAATTCATTTCAAAATAAAAAGAACCACAAGTGATAACAAATATAAAATGTCAAGAGATGCAGTAACAAAATGCCTACTAAATGCAGTGGAAAAGAATGTCCTTCCCTTTGCTTGAGAAGAGGCCAAGTGTGGGGTAAGAAAGGAGGGAAACCCCCTACAGTGTGAATTCAACCACACAGAAGAGGCTTCGGTTGAAACCATGAAATAGGAGAGCCCCTAAATCTTTGAGTTGAGTCTCATACCTGCATAGTGGGAGGAAAACTGCTAGTCTCAATTATGCTGAATCTTTAATGAAAAATAGAGGATGTTCTTTGCACACCTGAATTTGTAATCAACCACTGCACAATCACAAAGAAAACCAGAAGTCTCACGATGATTGTAAAATGGAAATGAACCTATGAAAATAGTTGCTTTTTTAATATGGAAAGAAAAACTTTCTATGTAAATCTGGGATAGGATAGAAACAAAAAAGCTTTAAGATTGAAAATTCTCAAATATGGTTTGTAAACAAGGCAGGTGCTGAGGGCAGTTGCTGGGCTTTCTTCCAGGATTTTTAGATTCATAATTTGTTTAGCATGATTCAATTTTGTCCTGTGATTAAGTTCTCCCAGTGGTCTCACCCTGGGGTCAGTCATAATGAGGAGAGCCTCCAGGGGGCAGCAAAGAGAACTGGGCTCGGGGAGCCCCTCTTGCCCAGAGTCTTTGGCAAGATACCTGGGTCTCATTCCCTCCTCAGTAAATGAGAAATTTGGATTAAATTCACTCTTGAGCATCTGCACCTCAAGAGAGGCTGAGGAAACAGGTCACCCCAGGGGGAGAAGTGTGGTTTGCTATTATCAGTGAATGGATAGTAAAAGGCAGGCTACTGCTCCTTTTCAGTCTTTTGGTTATTCCCTCTATTTAACATACTCCATCAGTGCCCACTTCTGGAGCAGGTCCCTTTCAGTTCCCCAGATCTACAGTTTATCTTTTCTTTGTCAATATTTAAACATATATTCTGTATCTTGTCTGCCATTTTCTTACTGGCCTAGGAGAGAGAACAAACCAGGACTGAGCTGGGCTACCAGCAAAGACACAACCTTGCAAGTTGGCAGGGAAGGAGGCAGGCTTCAGCCTGCCAAATAGTTGAGTGTTAGTGAGCGATGTAAAATACTCCATGACTTTGATAATGTGGAGAGATGGCTTGAAACAAACTCTGCCAGCCACATAGAGGAAGTGACAGCTGATCCATTAGGCTTTATCAGTTTCCAGGCTTGTAGATTCTTGTTGGTCTCCTGTGGCTTATCCAGAATCGGGCCTGAAGTATTAATGTGCAACCTGCTAAGAGCCCTGTGAACTTGGATAAATACAGATAAATAAAAGTCAACTTGCTTTAAAATGTTCTTATCCTCATGTTTACTACTTCCTTTCAATGAGTCAAGAACTTCTAAAGACCATCGTGTCTTCTTTCATTCCTTGGGCAGGACTTTTGCCCTGCCATCCCTGAAAAGCCCAGGGTGCTTAAGGATTGACAGCAACACATCAGCCCTGGCTGCTAAGGCTCATCTCCCTATGTCTATTTTCCTGGAGAGCAAAGTGGTCCAAAGGAAGAAAGTCGCAGATGTGAGCAATCACATGTTGGTGATGATTTCCGTTGGCCTTTCTTCTAGCCCTCCCAGATTTGATAATGAATGCCTCAGTGCTCTTGAGAGTGGAGCAAGAGAAGACTAGAAGGTTGTGTTGGAGAAATCAAAACTCACTCTTAACAGTTTGCCAATCCAAACATTCTTTTTTTCCCTGTTTATGTTTTTGGGTATTTCAATATTTTTGGTTGGTACAAGGGAGTGGGGGTTGTCTTATTTGCCTTTCAGATAAGTCTTAATTCATCTCTCAAAAGTTCTACAGTTTGGGTCCATCCTGAAGCTACACTACCTACCATTTTTTTTAAAAGATTTATTCATTTATTTTTTTAAAAGATTTATTTATTTATTCATACAGAACTGGGGTACAGGCC
>NW_004567115.1:25363212-25364420 GCF_000260355.1 Condylura cristata
CAGGTCAGGGGCGTAAGGATGATGAGAGGATTCACCAGAGACTGTAGGGAGCAGAACAGGCCAACTGACATAGTGCACTGCTGAGGGGAGCAGTGGGCAAGACACAGGAGAGGTCTGTCGCACCATGTGGGTCACTTTCAGGTCTGTGGCCAAGGATTGAGCTTGCACTTAAGTGATTGTGGCTATTGCAGTGCTATGCCCTAACATGTTAAGCCACCAGTGAGGGCAAACATCCCCTTCATTTATTCCCATTAAAAAGTCATATCAGGTTTTCAAATACCTTAAACACTTTTGGGCAGTTATCCAGTTAGAGAAGTTAGACATCATTGCTGAGTCTGTGATGCCAGAAACCACAGGAGACCTGGGGGATGAGAAGTGATAGAGGAAGGAAAGATGAAGGAGGACAGAAGATGAAAGAAGCAACTCAGGGTTAGCACTTTCCCTCAGAATTCCCACAGGGATGGGAGCTTGGAGCACTGGGAGATTCCATACACTTGAGCTGAATAAGGGATATGGAACAAGGGAATAGTTAAACTTCCCAAACTTATCCAATTTGGAGAAAAACTATTCTTTGGCTAAAAGTATTTGCAAGCAAAGACTCATTAAACAAGCTAGCGGCCATATGCAACAAGTTTTTATTAAGTATCCATGGCATGCTGGGCACCATGCTGGACAGAGTGAAACATGATGGACAAAGTCCCTGCTCTCTTGGAGCGTACATTCTAGTGGAGAGGACAAGACAGTCAATGAAGTGGTCACAGGGTGACCTACACCACAGATGAGAACCTACATGAAGCTGTTAGTAGCATATCTTGCTCTTAGGAGAAAACCAGCAGGAGACCAAGAATGTCTTTCAAGTGACAGCAGTGCATGGTGTAACAACAGAATCTGAACACCAGCAAGTGGCCCACTGTATTATTGCCAGAAGCCAGGCTTGCCTGACCTTGTCTTAGATTCAGTGTGCTGCTTCCATCCATGGTAGGGAACTTCTTCTTGGGATGGCTACTCTGCTGGACTCCAACACCAACATACTCCTGCTCACCTGGGGGGTGGAGGGGTGTAGGCCAGAGCAGCACCAGCCCGCACAGTGTCATCCCAGAGGGGAGCAACTGCAGGGAATCCACTGTTGTGTTAAAAAACAAATCAATATAGGGCCCTCCCTGGTGGCGCAGCGGGTTAAAGCACAGCACTGAGAATCTAAGAGCCGC
>NW_004567115.1:25364600-25412969 GCF_000260355.1 Condylura cristata
GTCGATCTGCCTGTTCTGTTCCCCACTCTCACTGGTGAAGCCTCTCGCCGCCCCTGAGCCTCTGACCTGTACCCCAGTTCTGTATGCACAAATAAATCTTAAAAAAAAAATCAATATAAACTATGTTTCTCAGTATTACATGGTTTCAAACTAGATGTTCCATTAAGGAACAGCGGATGATTAAGGAGGACCAGAACAACAGCATTGTGCATTCCATTCCTTTCACAAAATCACTGAAGGGCAGAACCCCAGGGTTCTCAGGGGGGATGTAGCCCAGGGCTTTACACCTGGGTTGGAATTTTCTTATCTCAGTGCATGACAGAGATTTCAAATTTCATATCTGCCTATATTCCATGCAAGCTGTCATTTGGATTGAGGGAAGGATGCGTTTTATTGAGAGCATGATCCTCAGGGGATTCAAGTATAGTTTTGAGGTGCTGCCCCTCCGCTTCCTGTCCCACATGGAGAAACACGGATCTTATCCAGGTCCTAATTTTATGGACTGTCTAGGACCACAGAGTTTAAGTGACTTTGCTGTGCTTTATTTATTTATTAAATAGTAGCAGTTAAACTGGAACACAAGCTCTTATACTTTTATTGGTTTTCCATGCTTTGGGCTCTTAAGACAGGACTAGCTTTGAAGACTTCACCCTCCTAGCCCTCGAGAATGAATTGCCAGCTGGTATTTCTGGTCACAGGTGTGGGAGGAGTGGGAGGAATGGGAGTAGGGTGTCCCAGTTCTCTGGAGTGGCCTGGGGCTGGGAACAGTCAAAAAATGCTGCTCAATTCCTGGTCTGCCTTATGACTGCTGAAGCCATGGCCTTTGCACGCCGGGACCCTCTCTCTGTGTTTTAGGGTCTCTTAGAGCTTGGAAACCTAAACAAGACAAGCTCTTGGGCACTCTAAGTCTAGCCAGTCTGGCTGTGTGGACAGGACAGTGTTAAATAAAAAAAAAAAAGAAAAAAGAAAAACACTTAATTTTGAAGATCTAATTGGCTTTATTAAATGATTTATGACTCAGACATCATCCCACCCAGCAAGGAGAAAGACAGCGGAAAAACAGTTATGCAAAATGAAAGGTTTTTATAACCAGCAAAAGGGTAGGACAAGGTCATTAGCAAAAGAAAAAAATGGATTACTTTAGGCAAAGCCACTTCCTAAAGGGAGAGCCGGAGAATTCTTACCTGCCTACCTCACTAATGCTAACCAGGAAACTCCAGATTGATAGGTTTAAGATTTTTGGGAAAGACTGGATCTGCAACCAGGACAATTAGGTTAGATGTTAAGTCCTGGTGGAGCCAGCATGAAGACGTCATTTTTGGCCTGCTATTTCCTTTGTTGTTGCTTTCTTTTTCCTTCCTTTATTACAACAGAGGGACGTACCTATCGGCCTTTCAGACAGGGCAATGGAGTAGCAACTGGAAATTCCAGTGACCAGATGGGTAATTTTTCTAAAATGGGCTGTCAGTCATGGATCGCTTTCTCTTGGCCTGCTTTCTGAGGAAATGTCAGAGGCTGCAGAAGGACCAAAAGGAAGCAGGGTGAATCTGACACTGTTTAATTATTCTCAACTCATGATTCTAATTTAAAAGTGATTTTGAAGTTTTGAAGGAGTGGAAGTCTAGAAAAAATCTGACAGTGTGAATTAGTCCAAGCAGACTGATTTCCTAGTTACTACCACCCCATCCACCCCACCCTCTGCTCTGGAAAATGAGGACTTGGAGAAGGGTATGGAAGGCAGATTTATGGGTAGAGCATTTGAAGTTTCCTGGTAACATAAAAGTTACTGTGCATTCTTGAAACCATGGCTGATTCATCAGTGGTCAAAGTAGGTAAGACTGTTTGACTACATTACAAGCTTGTTGTCAGAGACAGCAAGACCTGCCAGCTGTCCATGAGTCACACAGCCAGAGCATGTGCACAAGCATTTGACCTTAAGTCATATTTTATGCTGACCATGGAAGGAAGAAGAATAAAGAAAAAGGGTTGCTTGAAATCCATTCTGAAAGATGTGTTTGTTAACAAAAGTCCTAAGAATTGGGTTATTTGAAACAGAATATCTTCCCATATATGGACCAATTTGTAACTACCCAATCAGACATGGCCAAGCCCATAGCTTCTACATTTTCAACATGTTTTTTCCTTACTTTCCCCATTTCTATAAAATAGTCTTAGTCCTCATAGTGGAGAGACAGACTTAAGTTTTGCCTCCTGTTTCCTTGCTGGCTGACCTTGTAAAAACTTTTTTTTTTCTTTCAAAACTGGTGCCATAGTAATTGGTTTCTATGTATGTTGGGCAATCCCTTGCCTGTTACCTTCTCTGAAGACCCAAATAAATGTGGGAAGCTTGAGAAGAAATGTCAGTGAGAAAAAAAAATGAATGTGGGGTATCCAGGGCCCCTATTAAGGGGTACATTTTTGAAAAGGGATCTGTCATCTATTGCACAAAGAAAACATGTTAGTGTGATAGATGTTTAATACAATTAGAGTGACTACACAGAGAAAACAAGAGGGTATTCCTAATCATGGATTCCCAATAAAACCCCCAAATCACCATCCTCTCATGGGCAAATACCCACCGAAACAGAGTTGATTAAAGCAGGGTCTTTGAGGACTGAAACATGCCACAAGTCTGAGATATCTTTTGTCAAGGAGCAGCAAAAAAAAAAAAAAAAAAAAAAAAGGGATAAGGTAGGTTTGCAAAAAAAGAAGTAAAATCAAAGAGCAGATCAAGATAATGGCTGTCATTAGTTCTACCAAGAACAGACTTCCCAGAGGCCTCTCACCCACATCTCTCTCAAGTATCTCTACATATCTCTCCCCTAGATGTCTCCTTGCAAGTCTTCTCAAGTCCCTAGGAGCAAATCAAAGCTGGAGAAGCAAGAGCCCACCTACCTTCCTTGTTATATAGCTTCACCAGTTTGCTAAGCTCTACCCCAGTTTACGTGAGCTCTCCTGCTCAGGAAACTCTTACCATGGGGAGGGAGGACAATAATCAAATGTGGCTGCATGTAAGGGGAGGCAAGAAAAATGATACAGAAGGAGCATGTAAACCAGGGAAGGAAGTGGCAGGGCTGGAAACAAACTTCATTACTTCATATCATTTGCCTGAGGCTCCCACAGTCTCTCAATCATTTCAAAGTCCTACACTGTGATTTACAAGGAGGTGGTCAACAAGTGAGGCCCATCTTCCAAATCTGGCCCATAGGGTCTCTGTTGAACCTATACGCTGAGGAAGGTTTTCACATGTTTTAGAGGTTAAAAAATATCTGTAGAAGCATAATTTTTCATGTTATATGAAAATGATATGGAGTTTAAATTTAAGTCTTTATAGATAAAATTTAATGAGCAGAGCCCCACATTTATTTATGCATTGAAAATGGCTGTTTTATGCTTCAATTGCAGAACTGTATAGTTGCCAATGAGACCATATGACCTTAAATCTATATATTCACTATCTGGCCTTTTATAAAGAAAACTTTTCCAGCCCCTGAATTAGAGGAGAGATACAGGTATAGAGAGGGAAGGAGTCCCACTGGGAGGATTTGGCTTGATTTCTTTGAGTTTGAAGTTAAAGGGGTGCATTACCCTGGTAGAGTTCTCATGTCCAAATCTGCAGCTATGCTTCACATCGCTACCAACTTTTCACCTGTATAATCCCTCCCCCTGACAAGAGGTAGTGACATCAGTTTTTAGTATTGAAATGAAAGAGAAAGCAGGATTGTCCTAATGCTTACAACTATTAGAAGATTTTCCACTCCATCTCAAAATCAAATACTAGTCTAATGCCCAACCTTTGCATGGTATATCCTCAGTAGGTCAATGAATGTGAGTATTTTGAGTATATGCTGATGTGTTGTATAAAACAAAAGAATAACATGAGAGAAGTCATTAGTTTGTTAGTTAGGTAACTCTACCTTGCTTCCAGCTCTGACTTCCTCACCAATTTTAAAGGGTCCAACCACCACCAACCCCGTAGAGCAGCACTCCTGGAGGCATGATTTAGATGAGTCAAGGTAAAAAGAAGTGAGCACAAAACTAGGAAAAGACCCAATCTAGTATCAGTTATCTACGTGTCCTTGAGAAATAACAATGGTCATTTTCACTATTTGTTAAATGACAATTAGGCTATTTATCTCATTAGATCTTATAAGGCAAGAATAATTAGTTCCATTTTACAGATCAGAAAATTGAGGCAAATCATTTACTCTACTGCCTAAGATCACATTCTATCTTCAAAGGAATGTAGATTTATTCAGTCCTAAAGACTGTACTGTTTATATAGTGAAAAACATGTTTCCTCTCTATCAGTAATGACCAACGTGGGAAGTTGACGAATGGGAATTCCTAGCATATTACAATATCAAGAGTATTATAACTAGTGGTAGATATGGGAACAAGACTGACACTTTCTGTATCATGAGAGGGAAAAAAATCACAGAAGTTTTAATTTTACAGAAATATATTAGACTTACCATAGTTAACTGTACAGTTTTATTTAGACTCTCAGAATCTCAGACTCATGTTGCATTAACAGATTGAATTTTCTGAATCATGGGTAGTTCCCACGTCTTCATGCAGTGGCTAGTGGCAGTGGCTAGTTAAAAGTGTGTGGCTAGTTCAATTAAAGAGCCACACTTTAAAGTTTATTTAATTTGAATTGATTTAGAGCTGACTGTGGCTAATGGCTAGTGTGTTGAACAGTGGGGTCTAGAGGATATTCATTAGACAAATAAATGTTCAGCACCAGGAAGGTAGCTAAGGATTCTTCACTTCAATTGATCCTCCTTTTTGGTATCTAACATTAAACTTTAAAACAGAATAAAATGAAGGGAGCTAAGGAAGCCTGTTCTTTTTAAGGTCAAATTATAGACCTCAAGAGTTCTTGCCCTACTTAAAGATGAGTAGCAATGAAAAGAAAATAAACATTAGGCTCAGAACAATTATTTTGAGACATAAAATAGCAAACACTTATTTTTCATCATTGAGTACAGGACACAAAAATATGTTTTGCAATCTCTTGCTCAATATTGCTTAAAAGTTCAAAAATACTCAAGAATAGAAAGTCTATAAAAAGAAAGTTGAAAGATTAGCTGTTGAGGCAACAAATTGAGATGGAAAAATAGGTTGCTAAAAATCTGGAAGAGATAAAAAATAGTTGGTAGCTGAAATAGGAAAGTTTATAATAAACAACTGAAATGCAACCACAGAACTACAATATTCATCAGAGTTCCCTAAAGACAGAAGCAATGTTGTAAAAATTCAAAGAAGCACTATGGAGCACGAGTTTTCAAAGTTCTACTTGATCGTAGATTTAAAAAAAAAAAAAGCAAAGAGATGAAAAAACGAAACTTCCAGTGAATAAATGGAAAGAAGCAATATTTCAATATATAACCAGAGAAAAACAATCTTAAATATAAACATGTTGACAGAGGGTCACTGAAAGTGAGTAAAATGAGTCAAAAGAAACCAGATCAGACATAGCTCTCTTGGAAAATTTATATTCCAAGAGATCCTTAAAAGCTCCAGGAGTTTCAGATAAACCTCTTTCCCCAAATCCCAAAGAAATGTGAATGACATATGAAAGTAGAACAAAGTAAATATTTTAGAAAATTACCTTTATAGCACACTTGAGTCAACTGTGTGCACACACAGCAGCAAGAGAGCCATCACGCATCATCAATCTTTTACTGAGTATATAGAAAAGAATCCTCCTTAACATCATAAAAATATTTTAAAGTAATAATTTAGTAAGGAAGTGAAAATGCTTATATGTTGGAAAAGATGTCAGCACTTTTTTTCTCATTGTTCAATTTTTCCATCGATAATATCAATTTTTTTCTTTGTTTAAATACAAATGCTATCGTTCCTCAGCATTTCTTTCACAGATCAGTCAAGGTAATTATGTTTTGAACTCTTCATAAAACTACATTTCTAATAAAATTCAGAAATTGCTCCAAACCAGGCTATAATTTTCAGCTATGTCTTTCCTAACTATTAAATCTATTAACATTTTATGTATCATGATAAAATTAGACCAGAAGCTTCCTAAGGTCAGACCCTTCATTTTAATCTTACTTACAGTCCACACTGTACTTCACACTTAATAGGAACATAATAATCATAATTTTAACATATTTTAATAACCTGTGTCTTTGAAGTAGTGATTTTCTGTAACACACTGAATTTCACTTATATTTTTTTCTAGAAGTCTTTCTAAATGTGTAAGTTCCAGGAAAGTTAGTCTATCACAGAGCGAGAGCTCCTAAGCAATATTCTAAGCTTTCTATGCTCCACTCCCAACCTCAAACCACGGGAATAAACTGACCTGGCCAGGTCAGCCCTTTGGAGACCACACAAAATAAAGTGGTAAAGGAGTTATTCCTCCAGGATGGTCCACAGACCACTTCACAACCCTGTGAAAACACCTTGTTGAAAGTGTGAAGCAAGCAGAGAAGGACACTGAAGATGAAAGCTGGAGGTAGCAGTGTAGTGTGGCTCCCCCAGGACTGGGCCCCTCGCCTCTGAGGCCTACCTTGGAATTTTTCCCTCTCAGTCCTGAAACCCCGAAGTTTTCTTTTATCTGATTTTACTTGAATTAGATTTCTGATGCTTGTCACAGAAAAAGACCCAGCACATAATTACATAAATAAATGTTTAAAAAGTACACATCAATTTTTAACTTTGGGTTAGTTGATTAGGAAAAGTGACCTATTGTTACAGTTGTTTAATTCATCACTGAAATTTTTTCTCCTGGGCTGATAACAGGGTACTTGTGTACTATCTTATAATTGTTATTTTACCTACATTTTCTCTTGGTAATCGATTTCTCTGTGACAAACTAGCCTCAATCGAAGTGGCTTAAAAGCATCATTTTATTTTGTCTCAAGCATCATTAGTTAGCACTTGATGAACAAACCCTTGTCCCACATGGTATCCAGTGGCAGCTGGTCTGCATGGCAAGTCAGTTTCACTCACACGTCTGCATTGGTGGGGACAGCTGGACGGCTGAGCTCGGCTGGGCACCTCTTCCTCCACATATGGCTTCATGGTCTCTCTCTGGCCTACCCTAGCCAGCCTTCTCACATGGTGGTACTGAATTCTACAGTTGAAAGGAACTGAGAACAGCTAAACTCTAAGGCCTGGACTTAAAGCCAGTATCTGTCATGTTCTAGTGGCCAAAGCCAGTCCAGATTTACCCACAAGGGCATTGTCAATGAATCTGTGGCCACTTTTTATGCTTTTTTTTTTTTAAAATATTTATTTATTTATTCATATAGAACTGGGGTACAGGCCAGAGACGCGGAGGGTGAGAGGATTCACCAGAGACAGAGCGGGGAGCAGAACAGGCAGATGGAGGAAGTACACTGCTGAGGGAAGCAGCGGGCGGGTCAGGAGAGGTCTGCCGCGCCATGGGGTCACCTCCGGGGCAGGCGGGAATCGAACTCATGCGGAAGTGGCTTTAGCTTCTCAGTGCTGTGCTTTAACCCGCTGCGCCACCAGGGAGGGCCCCACACTTTTTATGCTTTTACCTGGTACTCTGTGAGCATCTTGCTAGCAAGAAATATGCCTTAATAATTTCTGTATCCTTAGATCACAATCAGGCCAGAACACAAATCTTAAGAAGGAAAGTCAGAATCTGGAATCTTGAAAACACCCTTGAGGGCTGCACTAATCCAAACTGTCCAAATTTCATTTTATTATTTGGAAAAAAGAAAAAAAAGTGCTCAAACGTGTCAATAAAACTCAGACTAGACTGATCATGCTCCTCTACATCAGCTCTCAGAACATGATTGGACAATGTTTATGGTGGTAGAGTTTTCCAACAGAGGTCTAAGTCATGGACTATTTTTCGCCTATGCTATGCTGATTATTTCAAATTCATGTTGGGGAGAAGTAAATGCTGCTTAAGTTTTTAACATAAAAAATGTCAAGGAAATGCAGCTTTGAGAAGATTCATAGAAAAATTTAAAGGTAACCATTATAAAATTTATATTGCATTTAATCTAAAAGATACTAGGAAAAAGGAGCCACAGAACATCTAAGTCAGACAGAGAAGCAGACAAAACAAAGCAGAATGATCTCAGATTCAACGTTCTCAGAATGCAGATACCCAGAATGCTTCATTTCACCTGGAAAAGACATACTTTCTAGATGGATTAAAACAATAAACTAAATCAAGTAGTAATATTCTTTTACAATGAACACTTCTAGAATAAGAAGGAAACGAAAAGGCATGTGATGTAGGGCAAGGAGATGTGAAGAGAGCAAAAATAAATCAGATAAGCTAAAATGAAAGAATTAGGCAATCTTAATAATAAAAAAATAAAGTACAAGATAATAAGCAAGATAAAACTCAGAATATTAGAAATATAATCCCTAATAAATGAATTACAACTGTGACACTTAAGCACTAAGTCATTTTGAAAAACTTTTGGTGAGAAGATATGCTAAATACATTTCCAAATTCTGTCTTACTCTGATTCTTCACAACTCTACTTTGAGCTACTTATTATTATTTCTAAATTACAGATGTGAAAAGCAAGGATCTAATCTTGGATTAACAATATGGAGGTGAAGTCCTGGAAATAAATGACAGCTCTTATATAAAGAAAGAAAAGCATAGGCAGAGCTGAGATCAGGCTTTCAATTCTGTCTGTAACAAAAGAGTTGGCAGAGATCAATGCAAGAGCTGGCCTGCACTCAAACAGCTGTTAGGGAACAGTCTCTCTCTTCCTTCACACCCTGCGCAGGGGAGGGTGACTGATGCTCAGGATGCCCCAGAGTTCCAGGACAGTGTGTGGGTGGAAGGTGAGTGGGCTCAATATGTCTATATGCATGCTTATTTGGGCAAAGAAGAAAGGCTGGGTAGGGATGGAAAGGAGCTGCTGCCCTGACCTCTTACTTTCTTGCTGGTGGCAGGCCAGGGTGAGGCTCTGTATGTGAGAAAAATTTCCTTGGGTGTTCAAGTAGGTTGCAGATGAAAGCCTTCAGAATACATTTTCATATCTTATTGAGACCCTGGGCCCAGGTGGGGCGATTTGGAATGGCTCTGTTCATTGTTTTAAAAGCTAAGAATGAGCTCAGGGACTATTTTGGGTTTGCTGCAAGTCAGCCATGGACACTTTTCCGATTATTGTCAGATAATCAGATAATAACAGTGTTCAGAGGAACAAGGTGGACTACAAGTCAGGGCAAAAGAGCTTCAATTATGAGCGCCACCTCCAAAATGCAGTTTTATGTCACTCTAGTGCAGTCATTTTCCTTGTTTGATTAATTGGTTTGGTTATGTTTGGATTTTGTATTGAAGTGTTATACGAACTCCATTAAGTGACCAGAGCAGAGAGCTGAGAACACTAATAAGAGAAGTTTGGGTAGGATGGGGAAAAGTAAAGATTATTCATGAAAATTAAAAGTAGATTTTTTGGGTCCTCCCTGGTGGCGCAGTGGGTGAAAGCTCAGCAGTGCAACCTGGCTGCAACCGGTTCAGTGCAAGTTCGACCCCCCACCCTGGAGGCGACCACATGGCGCGGCAGACCTCTCCTGGCCCGCCCACTGCTCCCCTCAGCAGTGTACCTCATCAGTCTACCTATTCTGCTCCCCAATCTGCCCTGGTGAATCCTCTCACCCTCTGCATCTCTAGCCTGTACCCCAGAAAAAAAAAACAAACAGCTTTTTGAGGTGGCATCCTCCATTGATTTTTTTTTTTTTTTTTTAAGATTTATTTACTTGTGTGTACAGAACTGGGGTAGAGGCCAGAGGATCAGGGCAGCGAGAGGCTTCACCAGAGACAGAGTGGGGAGCAGAACAGGCAGATCTACGAAGTACACTGCTGAGGGGAGCAGCGGGCAGGTCAGGAGAGGTCTGCCACACTATATGGTCACCTCTGGGGCAGGCGGGAATCGAACTGATGCTGATGCAGAAGTGGCTTTAGTTTCTTAGTGCTGTGATTTAACCCGCTGCGCCACTAGGGAGGGCCTGATGTTCTTTTGTCCTGACGTTTTTGCCCCTTTGTGAGCCCAGAGGAGCCATGTTTCCAAGCCAACAGGAGCTGCATTGATGACCCACCACACGCTTAGATCATCAGCACCTTTGCAGTGTGTACACAACTCTAGGCAGAGTTCAGACGGGGATGGGAGCACCTTCCGCACCTCCTTCCATCTCCCAAAGTACCAGAATTTACACCATCCAAAATCTGTCTCTGGTCACAGGGATGTTGGGCAAATCATTCCTCACTTGTTCAGGGGTGTTGAGTGACATATTCCAAAAAGCCTGCAGCTGGAAGCAGGGGTTCCACTGGAACACACCTTCCAGAAGGATGCTGAGGGCTGTGGGTGGTAACAAATACAACAAATTCTCCCTTCTCGGGTTCATTTAAAGGGACTTTGGCCAGATTCAACAGTCGTGTCTTAGCTATGGTTTTGTTAGATGCTTCCCAGCACTTAGTGTCCATCCTCCAGGTCTGATGATCTAGGAGGTGTTTACTCCAACAGCAAATGGATGGAAGCCATGCTTTTTGCCTTCTATCTCCTGTAGAAGGCATGTTTTTTTTTTTTTTTTTTTTGTGGAGGACTAATGAGGTCTATCTAATTTCCTTTCACTAAACTTCCCAAATTTAATACTTTCTTCATGCTCTATAGCTTCCTGTGAACATGCGAACTACCTCTTTATCCCATCCCGCAAAGTGATTTGATTTCATCTACGTCCCCAAATTTTGAGGGAAGTTTCTCAAGAGGAAAATTAATTTTTCCTCCCAGGTGGCACAGTGGGTTAAAGTGCACCACTAAGAAGCTAAAGCCACTTCAGCATGAGTTCAATCCCTGCCTGCCCCGGGGTTATCCACATGGTGCAGCAGACCTCTCCTGTCCCACCTGCTGCTCTCTCAGCAGTGTACTTCATCGACCTGCCTGTTCTGCTCCCCACTCTGTCTCTGGTGAATCCTCTCACCACCCCTGAACCTCTGACCTGTACCCCAGTTCTGTGTACATAAATAAATAAATCTTAAAAAAAAAAAAAAGAAGAAGAAGAATTTAATGTGTATGAGCTATAGGGTCCTGGTCAACTCTTATTGAAGGCTTATACTGGCCTGAAATATTTTCCCACTACCAGAGAAAGTAACTAAGTTATTTTTTTTTGTGAACAGAACACATTGCATATACACTGCATTTGAGTTACCTCTCTGAGAGCTTCATAAAACTGTAGCAGTTCTGTTGGTTCCTCAGAATAGGCAGTTATATTTTTTATGTACACAAATTCAAATACCAGTTATGTGATTAGGAAAAGCATTTGAATTAGAACTTTCAGTGTGTAAGTCAAACACAGCTTTCTCCTTAACCTTTATGTGTCTATGTTATATATTAAGTCTCTAAAATACACTGAAATAAGATATATGGTAGTTGAGATTCCAGTCACAAAAAGGCCTATCTGTAGGTGTTCATGTGATGTTTGATACAAGAGCTAAGTTAGCACCGAAGAACAGGCACTGTCTACCTGTTCTCTCCTAACTCCTCACCATTGTTGCCCAGGCCTAGCTCATCAGCACCTTTGTGCCATGGAGACTGACCCTGCGGTACCTGCTAGAGCCCGGTGGCTGACCCGCCGAGCACCTTGGCTAATCTGACCAACCTGCCAATAATGAGTCTTGTCAGAACCAGTTGTAGGCAGAATCCCCCTAACTTTCAAGGCCTAGAACCCTCAGAAACACGACAAGGAAGCTGAATGAATTTGGAGTCATCCAACTATGACAGAATTTTGTGAATGTTTTGGGGCGTCTGAATCCAGGCTTGGCTCTGGTCCTCCATATAACTCATTTAGTTTTTTGGTGCTGCCATTTGGCACCTCTGAGAAGGCTAAATGTGCTGTTCCATTTTCTAACTCCAACTCCACATCTGTGTCTCTCTGAAGCTCACCCCAGCTCAGCTGCTCTCAGTCTGAGCCAGCAGGTTGTAGCCACCAGAGAGCCCTGCAAGCTGCTCCAGCCTGGGTACCCTTTTAGGTCCCCCCACCCCAAATACCAGCTGAGCAGTCATGGGCAGCTCCAGAAGCTCAGTTCCCCTTGTATCTGGATCATCACTTTGGTATATCTTTTCTCTGATGGTGAACTCTCAGTCCCTCTCTATAGCCTCTCTCTAGCAACTCCCCATGCCCTACTACCTGGTGCTTTTCCATGCATCTGTGTCAGGCCCTATTTCTATCAGTGGACAGGAACACTTTCCCAAAGGACACCTGAGTTTGCCAGGTCATCTGGAAATTGCCTAGTAGCTCTTCAGACATTCTTGCTGTGGTGCACCTGTTCCATCTGTGTCTAGACTCAATGTCTTCCTTGTCTCTGCTAAGGCTTGATGCTGAGCTCCTGGGCACCTCACTTAGGACGTACCCAAAATGGTGACAACAGTCACCACAAGACAAAGTCATTGAAATGGGTTTCCTCTGCAGACCAGCTGGGGTCAGCACCATGAGGATTCCTCAGCAGCAGCTTTTCTGAAAGACCTTGCTCGGAAAGAGTGTGTACATGTGGAGAAAGTGAAGTTTCCAGGGGGTGAGCGATCCCTCTGGTTTATTTTGCAGGGAAGGTGGTCTTTCTCACACACTCAGAGACAAGCAAACAGCATTGGCTGAAGTCAACTGTCCCGAGCAAGGACCTGAGAGGTCACTTCACACCAATCCTACAGCCTACAGGTAAAGCCAGCTGACACCTTTCCCACAGTCTGAGCTGAGGGCTGAATTGGAACTAGAACTCTATGCCTGAGCCTTATGTGGACCTGGGGGAGACCTCAGAAGGTTGCTGGGGAAGAGTGTCTTAGAGGGTCACCCACAGGCATCTCCATGCTGTTGGGTTTTGCCCTGTATGCATGACACTGACAAATTTTAGTTTTCAACTTGTTCTCTTTAGGCTAGGAAAAATATTTGAAAAACTCATACTTTCACCCTTTTCCTAAAGCCCTGATTTTTTGTCTGAATTCTCCTTTCCTGGCACCCTTCTTTTCCTCCTCTGCCCCCCCACCCCAAATCTAGAGCTTTGCATGTTTATAACAGCTTTGCAGAAGCCAGTTCTCCCTCCACTCCTCCTCCTGCTCAGGAAGTGGAAACAAATATAGTGCCTTGATATTCCTAGGGAACATTATTATCATTTGATATGCCAATGTGATAATGGGCAGTTTGCCAATCTTATCATTTTAGGAGCAAAGTGGCTTAAGTAATCACCTAAAACATCTTCTTCCAAGGGACATCCCCCCCACCATACACACACAGAAAAGAGCACCTATCATTTCCAACTGTGAGGAATAGAGAAAATCTTTGCCTTCCTAAGTGCCACAAGGGTTTTGTTTGAAGCTTTTGCGGCCTTTTGTTTAAATAAAGCTCTCAAAAAATAAACATGCAATGCACACTCACAGGATTTCAGTGTTGTCAAATACTCAATTTGAACTCTCCCTGTTATTTACATTCTCCCTCGTAACAACCATTATTTCACAAGAGAATTTTATCCCTGCAGAGAGCATTCAAGCGACCTGGTGCTGGTATCATTACCCGAGCGATTCTTGTCTCCTGTTTGCTGTGTTCCAAAGCCTATTTCCATTGTTCCCTTTGTCCCACCCAGCACCGAGTGGGGGGGTATTCTCTCCAACAGCAGACAAGGAGTTGGGGCTTTCACTAGTCGATCTGATTTGATTAGAATGGGATCAATTGAGAGCCAGAACCTAAAATCAGCTGTAGTGGTGCTGTGCACAGGAAGGAGAAACACGCCCATCTCCCCTGATGTCTCACTGCAGCTCAGATGCTGGAGTGACCACCAAGCCTCTTCTGTTTCTCATACAGACATTTCCTACAACCCGAGTAAAGAATGCTACCTCGTTTCTTGTCAAAGGGCTTGCTGGCTTGTGCTGCTTCTTTCTAATTCAGGCACCTGGGATCAGTAGCAGAACATTCTGTTAGGGCTATGGCAGGAGGCAACAACTCTCTTGATTGATGCTGGCTACACACCTGCGTTTCTGAGGACATATAGGCTACAGAAGAGCTTCACTGCCCCTGTGACTGTGACCAGACTTTTCTTTCTGCTGCCCTTGAGCACACGTAGATTTGATTTTGGATTTAATGTTCTTTCTTTGGTTTTAATTGTTAAAATTATTTGACATATTGGATTATAAAGTTGATGTGGCTTTTTCATTGTAAGCTGAAAAGACAGGCATATTGGACAATTGTACATTCAAGAAAATGAAGCATAAACAATTTAGATATCATATCCTATGAGGGGCATATATACATTTGGCACCATGGCCTTATCCTTTACCACATAGAGTAAAATGTTCAGATATTTTCTGGACATCTTTGGGAATTTATGACAGTGTAATATTCTGGGCATAGTTACTGAAAATTCCATTTAATGATGAAGCAGCATCACTGTTGTTCCATGTGATTTAACTATATTCAGCTTTTAAGTTTTTTAGCTCTTTTAATTCACAATCCAAAGACTGAAGTTATTCTTGAAGCAATGTTATTGTCTCATTATAATGTGCTGTAGCAAACATGCATACCCACTTTCTTTAATATCCCACTTACTTTCTATATTATGTAGTAATTGAAACCATCTAATTCCTATTCATTCTCTCTCTTTTACCCAACAAAGCAGGGGCTTAGCTATATACATGTATATGTATGTATTTGTATATATATATATATATATATATAATATATATAGCATTGCTGACACTTCTACATTTTGACTTTCTTTCTTGCTGCTATATCTTGTTGTTACCTAAGTCACAGAGTTTCAAATGATATTCATGATCATTTCTGGAATGATTTTTTAAAAACACTTTCAGATAATTAAACCAGAGAAAGGAGGTTTCAAAAATTATGTGCAGACATATCAATTTCTTTTTTCCCTCCACTTGGACTGTCAAGGTCCTCAAAGACCTATCAACATATAAAACTGGCATAATTTAACCTAAGCATGGCTAATGCAGAGAGCTAACCAGGAGAGCAAGATCCTTAAGGAAGGTGTCTATAGGGGTGCTAAGCCTGAGGTAGCCAGTGAAATCAACGTGACTTCTCTTTAGGGATTCCTCCAGGAAAGAGGACCAAGGAGCCAGATTCTGGGGCTGTGGACAGTTGAACACACAGTGAAGGCTAAGTGTAAAGGGAGACAGCAGCCTGATATTGTCTGAGAATCTAGTCTAATAGTTCAGGCTATAGGCAGAAGGTGAAAGTATAGCCCCAGCCTTCCCACCTCACCAGACACAGCTCTCCTTGGATCAGGGACTGGGCCACATGGGCCTCCTAAATTTTCTGGCCCCCATCAGCATTGGTAAAATATAGGCTGGCTTCCTCCTCCCACAGGACTTCAATCCTTCACCCGCAGTGATGAGTTTCTGGCTACATACCAACACATGCCTGCTTCTCTAGCACCCATGATGTCGAGAACCTGAATCACAGAAAAATGTCTAAGCAATCGTGAAATTCTAATCAGATACTAGTGAAAAATCAGAGTGCCAAGGGACAAACTTGTGTAGAGAACTGGGTTCTAACTACAATTGGTAGTAAGCTACATTTCTAGAGTAGGGGTCTCATGTATAGTAAACTGATTTATGGAGTGAGTTAGGCTCAAATTCACAAAGTTTATGACTCAGCAATGTCTGTGTGACATTTATTACCACTCAAACAGGCTGGCAGTCATAAATCCAGCTTCATTTTTACAGTTAAATGGCTGCTATCATGAGACAAAGGGACAAAGCAGAATAATCCACAGCTGTGCTATTCATCCTGCATCTTACCAACAAATAGAAAAGAAGTGTAGAAATGAATAGGTCATGTTGGGAGAGATTGGTATTTATACCCGGGCATGTATGTACTCCATGTACAAATGCTTTATAAATGTATGTGCTCAATTCTGATTTGCTTCTGGAAATACCTTGAGGAAATTGACCTCTCATCTATGCTGGAGCATGTCCAATCACAAGTTTTGCTGACTGGCAGCAAGTGTGAGGTACTTACTGTGTGAAAACCTGCAGGCAGACAGAGTTCCTGGCATAAAGGGTCAAGGGAAGGAGCTGGCAGGGCTGCTTAAGCCTGGGGTGAAGGTGAGGGTACCGCAGAAGTGGGACAAAGGTACATCCTGGGAATTCACATGGACTCTGGTTTCTGCTCTTCAGGGAACATTGTTCATCATGGAGTTATACTAGCAGTGATCCTCCCCTATATACAGTTCTATTTCATCACGTATATCTAAAAAGGAGAATGATCAAAATGAGTGGGACACATGAGAGAATCTTACAGATACCTTCCAGCACTCCCACTGACTAGTTCTATTTTACAGTGAACAATGATTAGCTAGTTGGGTAGCAGAGAAGAGGGGAGAAGGAAAAGATGCTAAGAGTTAGTGTGCTGAAATTTTACTTTATCAGAAAATTTTACTTTATTATTCCACTTCAAACATTAAGAAACTGAAGATCAGAAAAACGATATAACTGTCCCCAAACCAAAGAGCAAATAAATGGCAGAATCATATTCAAAATCCAGTGTTTGTTTGCTTGTTTTTTTTTTTCCATTTTACTTTTTTACCAAACCCTTTAACTGGAAATTTGTAATCAATAAGTAACTACTAAATTAATATATAAATTTATGCTAATCATAGCATGTAGTACTTATCACAAATGGAGTTACCAGAGTTTGTGAATAAAGATAAATATGTTTTAGTTTTTGTTTTTGTTTTTGTTTTTTTCCTTCTCAGGTGTAAATGTATTCTCGGAAGAACTTTGATCGAAAAAGGTAACTAACTGCAAAGGAAAAATAGCATGTTCTCTTTAAATTAGTTCAGATAATAGCAGTTATTTGGTAAAGGTAGAAAGTATATTCTTCCTTGCTTTCAACATCTACTAGAAAATGCCTATAGTAACTAAGACATGTATCAATAGACCAAAAAAAAAAAAAAAAAAACCCTCATTATTCATCTGGGAAGGTGAGCAGTTTCTGAAACAGAGTAACTAGAAAAAAATTACTTAGTTTATTTACTCTTCAAAATGATCAAAGAAAAACTTATCCAATGCCCTCCCTGGTGGCTCAACTACCGCAGCTGCTTTAGTGTTAAGTTTGATCCCCCACCCCCGAGGTGACCCACTCTCCTGACCTGCCTGCTGCTCCCCTTAGCAGTGTACTTTGTCAATCTGCCTGTTCTGCTTTCCACTCTATCTCTGGTGAATCCACTATGCCTGTGGACTGTACCCCAGTTCTGTGTGCATAAATAAATCAATCTTTAAGAAAAAATGTCTTTGAAATGGCTAATAGCCTCCATATATTTGCTGTCCAACCTATCACTTTTTGATAACAATATGCTCTAGTTAAGCAAAGGAATAGTGAAGAAAAAGACAAGCCATTCCAGTGTGATGAAAAAGTGCTCCTTATGGCCAGCAAACATGAAAGTCACAAAGTAGATCTAACAAAATACATCTAAGATGTGAAATGGTACCTCTAAGTTACCTACAGTGCTATAAACCAAAGTTACCTAAAAAATTCAATAAAAATAAATATATATTTTTAAAATAACAAAAAAAGAAATAAGGGAAAATGTAATCTACTAATTAATGTTCCAAAAGTCAAATATAGATACCCAGAAGGTTGGGGCTGTTTTTTCTTAGAGGGTCTGTTTTTGCTGATGTCAGTTCCATCTAGAATTAGAGTTGCTGTGGGATTGTACAATGCCTTCCTTGTACAATGCTTTTCATTCCATTAGTCTCAAACCCAACCAAGGAGGTTGATATAGTTTTGATAAAATAGTCTCCTGCTTACACATACTCAGTATTCATACCTTTCTTGGAACTATTATTTCTAAGATTATAACAGTCTACCTTTCTGAGCTTCATAGAGACTACAAGGAAATGGATCTATAGGACATAGTTTGACCCAACATGTCAGGAATTTGAACAATCAGCAATAAAATCACTAGCGGTGATGCTGCTACACACCTTGATAAACAGCCCACTGATCTATGAAGATAATTCAAGAAATTGGAGAATACATAATAAAAATTTTGATTTCAATGTAAAATATTTGGACACCGAGTCAGCCAGTGTAAGGAAACCTTAGCTTGCTCATCGTTGGTGGTCTTATATTCAGGCTACTAATCATTTAAAGAGCAACAATACAAGCAGAAAATGTGCTGAGAATTCTCAAAATAGCAAGGATGCAATAAGGGAATTCATTATTGTGTGTAGCAATTACGCTTTTTTTCCCATTAATTAAAAAATGAATAAATTTACTAGTCAAATGCACTACATTATACATTACTTCGATTTTCTGAAGTTAAACCCATCGTTAGAGGGAATTTGAGGCTGGACTTCAGCCCCCCACAGTTGTTAGTTTGTCACATGACAATCCTCTGTTCTTCAGAAACAATGTAAACTGTTAATGGTAGTTGGGGGGGGGGGCTAGGTAAAATGAGATTGTTACCCCTGCTTCATTCATATAACCTGAAGATTATAGAATGAGTTTTTAAAGGTCAAAATGAATTGCTAATTAAGTTCAGGCATTTCAAATTAGCAAATAAAGCCTCTACTCAGAATAATGACTAAGGAGTAATTAATCATACAGGACAAAATGGCAGCAATGTAGAGTCAGCAGTAAAGTTATTTTTTGACTAGTTGCTATAGAGCCTCCAGATGATGTCACCAAGGCTATTAGATAGTAATCCCATTCCTTTCTCTTTAAATATCCTTTTGAAAGCAGTGTTTGATATTTTCCTGGGAATATTCAAATCAAGGCAGGTGTTTAGATCTTGCAGGTTTTCAAATATATATGAACTAGCTGTGATTCTTCCCTCCATTGTTTGCCCAACTATAAAGGAATTAAGGATTACATTACCATGGGCATAATACTAAACCCACTGTAATCACTAATTGATTTTTGGTATTTTTAACCATTACAGTACAAAAATATTTAACAAACTCTTTAAAATAAATATTGGCTTTTCCTTTGTGAATGACTGCTTTAAAATCTCCTTAACAAAATAGTTTAATTTTGCTTCTAACTACATTTTGGTTCCTGAAGTCCTATATTTGTCAGACTTGATCTTGATGCTCTCATTTCATGCTGAGATGCTTAGTATTTCATTTTCCATTAACATATTTATATATTAAATTTAAAGTCAAATTTAGCAACATGAATATTACAATGAAATATCCAGATATTTAACTTGACATGCATATCATGAGCTAGAAAAAAAAAAAACAACTAAGGCAGCATTTATACAGATTTAAATTTTTTAAGAACTTGACATTTGTTAATTCACTAGACCACACCACAAATCTGAGGTAGTTAAAGCACAACTTCAGTATGAATAAATTAGAAGCAGAAAGGAAGAAAAAAATGTGTCCCCACAATAACGTATTCATTAGATCCTTCTTATCTGGTCACAAAAGAACAATCAATGATCTGAACAAGCTGGTCAAATAATGAATATTTAATTTGGATGGAATGTAGAGAGAGGCAAATTATATTATTACTTGACAGTTTAGAAAGCCATTTTCTTTCTGGAATTCTAATATCTTATTAGAAATATCCCTTTTAATGATGAACTTTGGAAGGGATGGAACTTTCCCTCCCTACCCCTGCCCAGGGCTTAAATTTCCATATGGAAATGAAAGTATTAGCATTTATCATTTATCTTTTTCCTATCCTGGGCTGATTGGTCTAATAAGCTCACTTCAATAGAAAAGTTAAGGGAAAGAAAAACCTCATGAAGTCCCAATTTATGTTTATATGTCATTGAAGAGGAAAGTAAAAAACAAACCCTATTGGTTTGGTGGTTAAGCAATCACAGATGAGCATTTTATTGCTACTTTTATCAGCAAAAGGGATCACTGTAGTTTTCTCTACTTAGCAGATTGCTTTATGATCATATTTATCAGTGAACTGGGCTGCAGAGACCATATATAATGAAAGCACATTAATTTGGGTTTCACTGCCAAGGCATTTATGGCCACTGGCATAAAGCTTACCTTTCTATTCTTTAAAAGAAAAACACTTTACAAACTGAATGGACTGCATGAGCTGGGCTGTAGAAGTCTTCTCTACAAGAAGATATAGAGTATTTGACCACTCAGCAAGGATCCTATTAAATACAAAAATGTCACTTTAATATGAGGAGGTTATGAGTGTTGTGTTATGTTAATTTTGAGTCATTTTTCCCTCACTGGAGCAAAACTTCAACAGGCAGTGATTGGTTAGTCTAGGTGACATTACTGTATCTACATACACATTAAATACAACTCATGGAATCTCTCACTTTTTTAAACAGTTTTTCCATCATTTCCCTGAACCAAGATTTACAGGGATTCCCTAAACTTCTTCTATTCTCTCTGAAAATCTCCGTGGTAAGCACAACAGTCCCATAATGGCCACCAGATCTGTGCGGGTCTCTTCTCTTCCACCAAAATTAATTTGGCTTTTTTTGAAAATACTTACTTTCCATCTCACTCTCAACTGTTGATGAAAATTGAACAGTAAAATAGAACCTAATTAAATAAACATATTCACACCAAACACACCACTACCACCAAACAGCCAGCTTCCTAAATAGGGGTGTTTCTACTTTCCCAAGTTGAAGCATAATCACAGACCCTTATTGCTTAAAGTTCAAAGCTGGCACCTCCACTGGACTGATAATTTCCCTTGTCTCAATAGGCACAAATGAAAAAAAGAAAATTGAAAAAAAATAAGAAAACCCTCTGGCAGGGTATTCACTTGAAAGTTGGCCAAGCAGCAGTGGTACTTAAATCAAGAATTCTGAAATATCTTTGTATTTATCTAATTATTTTACCTTTAATTTTATCTTTAAATAAGGGTAGGCCATGGGCTTTCTGTAAAGGAAATGGCATCTCTACTCATAGACTTGTCTGTGTCAGGTTGTTTAAGAGATATTTGAGAACATGACTTGACTCACTAAACACAAGTAGAAACAAAGGCTTTTTTTTTCTTTTCTTTTACTTGGACAGTGCTTATTATACAGCAGAATTGACAAATAAAGCCTTATTTTACACATTCAGACAAAAGTCATCATTGGAGGTCTGTAGCTCTCTAGTGTGCTTTCCAAAACAGCAAAACAGGTTGCTTCCCATCCAACACCCCCCCTCCCGAGGACAGCCTGTGGCTGGTGACTCCTTCCCTCTGCAGGCACAGGAGACAGGCATCCCTGGTCTCTTCTGAGTGGGTCCTCCCCAAGGGAATGGAGTCACATTTCAAACACCTTAATAACAACATTGTGCATTTCTAAGTTGCTTCATTTATTGCTTACTGAGTTGTAACCACCGCAGTTCTCTGCGGATAAACAACAGACGTTCAGATCCTGACGCCAGGAGATGAATTGCCTGTGGTCACAATGGTCAAAGGGCAACGCAGGCAGAGGCCAGCTGGACACGCAAAGCATCATGAATAGGAGTTAAATGTCTGGCTTTGTAGGCAGCCTGCACGACACCACACCCAGTCACAATGGAGAAGAATGAAGCCCAGAGAGAGTTTTACCATTTACACTCAGACATTCTCCATCAGTAAGTTTTCGGGTCTGTCATACTGGCCAGTTGTTTGTTCCAAAGTGATTGAATCTTGACTAGCAAGAAGATTTCAGTCAAGAATAGGTAATAAGGAACCTCACTTTATCTGAGACTATCATTTCTTCAGAATTTGCTCCTTTCTTTCCAAATCGTCAGTGCCGAACAAGAAAGTCCACCATTCAGGTCAACTTCATAAGAAATATTCATTTCCTCCACCTTGTTCTGGGATTCATCCCTCTTCTTTTGGGAAAACATTTCATCAAGGTCAACTGCTGTTAAGACGTTTTTGCCTAAGAGGATCATCATGCAGGCAAACTAATTCTTTTCCTAAGCTATTATTTTGGCAGCTTGCAATGAGGACTTGGCTTAACCTTGAGAAACTGTTCTTTGAATGATTAGAAAAAACGAATGAGGATTCTCCCTTTATTTTACTTTCTTCTTTCTGATGGTTCAGATAGCAAACCTGGTTCACATTTAAATGGCGAAATGAGAAGTTTTGGCATTTGTGTCCATTATATATCTTCTACTAATAGAGATCTGCTTTGTTCTATGGATGTTGCCACCAATCATGTTCTATATGATGAAAAATAACCTGGAGAAAGGTGGTTTATATCACAATCACCAAGGATTTCATAGAATAAACTATGTAGAAGAAATCTAGAATGAATGGGAAATTAAGGTTTTTCCATTGTCTTTAAATTTGAATGATGCTCCCACTGTTTGCTACAGGATTATAATTTAGAACTTGTGCTAAATATATGATCAGGAAAGAATTTTAAAAATCCATCCAAATATCATAACTTACCATAAAATCAAAAAGAAAGAAAGAAAGCTCATTCATTTTCCAAAGCTAAGATTAGTCACATGTTAATCGTGAATCCTCATAAGAAATGTTCATTGTTCAAGAAAGAATCCTCCTCTGGTGGTTGATAAGCAATTCTCCGCGGCAGAGAAATCCTGACATTTTTTCACATCTCTTGATTGATGTTTTCACTACTTATTCTTCAGGCTATAAAACAGAAGGAAACAGAGTCTTACCTTCCTTCATAATTATGTATATCTCTCTCTCCCCTTTCCAGCCCCACATCACATTAGCCATGAAATTAAAATAAATCTCAGTTTATATGGTGAATCTTTTGACTTCAAAATAATCTGTGTACATAACTCAATTATCAATGCATCTGCATAAAGGCAGAGGAAAATCTATACCATTACACTGTCATTTCAGATACTAATTTCAGATTCTTGAAATGAAAATAATCAACTGATTCTTACTTAAGGGTTATTGCATATATCCATCTTTAAGTTTTAGTTATAACTACTTATAATGTCATCTTATGGGGAGAGAAGAATGACTTCATGGCTTTAGATTCCAAATTATTACAAACTTATTCTCAATTCATTCAACATTTGATCTCTTAAGTAAGAAAAACTGCTTCTGGTTTTATTCTCAAAAAGCATTGTTTTAAAGCATAACAATAATTTTTAAAAATATTTGTTTATTTATGCATACAGAACTGGGGTACAGGCCAGAGTTTCAGGGGTGGTGAGAGTACTCACCAGAGACAGAGTGGGGGGCCGAACAGGCAGATCAATATAGTACACTGCTAAGGGGAGCAGCGGGTAGGCAGGAGAGGTCTGTAGTGTCATGTGGGTCACCTTTGGGGCGGGGATCGAACTCATGCTGAAGTGGCTTTAGCTTCTTAGTGCTGTGCTTTAACCCCTTGTGCCATCAGGGAGGGCCACCATAGCAATACCTTTTAAAGTGCTTTAGTTTTGTTTTCCTTTATGGTAAGAAGACACTATCATTTAACACATACCTACATAAGAATTAATTTGTTTTCTATTGTAATTTAAGCCCCAAACCATCTTGAATATGGCATTTTTTCCTCTTTCTAAATGTGAGAAACTTGAGGCTCAATTTGGCTAAGTTAATGGCACAAGGATAAACAACTGAATCCTATGAAAGATCAGAATCAGAAGGCAAAATTACCTGTGGACATCTGAGGGGATTTCTCTCACGCTATTGGTGATATCTTCTGACTCAATAAAGCTGTCAAAGCAGCATCTTCTAACAGTTGATTGTTAATCTTGGAGTAGGTTAAAATACTTGTGTAGCTGTTTCTATCCCTCATCACCCAAGGTCTAAATGTCTTAGTGGAAATATGGTAGATAAAATTCACAAGAGACAAAGGAAAACTCTATCACCAACTAGAGAAACATAGCCTAGCCTGAAAGTTTACTTTTTAAGTAAAAGTGCTAACACAGAATAGTCTAGAATCTGGGTAGGGATTTGAAATATTGATGGTATAATGCAGACAAAGCTAACAGGGACGCTACATGCATTTTCTTAAATAGCTTTGGAATTTGGCCTTGGGATCACTCTGGTAGGCATAGCCATTGTTTTAACAGTTGTCATTAAAAGAGAATCATCTTCTAGTTTGCTGTTTTCTGTGTTTGCCAAGGTCCGCTCATGACCTATGGAAATTCTACAGTCTTTGTCATCTTCATGAATTAATGAGACAGAATGATTGGGAGTTTTCACTGAGCAAACAAGTATAATGTAATTTTTATAACTGCAAAGATGAATACCTTTTAAATTGAGTTTGAAGTACAACATCGCCATGTAATAAGATGACGAAACACGCTGCAGTGAAACAGCCTTTAGTCATGATTACATTGTTAGAGCAAAGTAGAAAAGAAAACCGCCCGCCCAACTTATAGTAAAAGTGTACTATTAAGAACTTAATCCCATAATGAGAAAAAATATCACACTCTTCCTTTTTACAGTCAGAATAATTAGTCAGATCTTTTCTGAACCCACAAAAGTAATGACAAATTAAAATGCCTTTTGATTCCATATAGCTTTTATAATTATTCATCCGTTACTGTTATTATTGCTGGAAAGGTGCTTTCATATTTTAGTCAGCATCTCATTTGATACAAAAGAACATGGAAAATTTTACTTCTATTAATAAATATGCAGCCATCCAATCCAAAAAGAAAATTCCTTTTTATCTGAGAGATAAGCTGCATAATTCATGTATTTTCAGAAATTTCTTTAAATAGAATATTGAAGAAAGTCATAGGGAGAAAGAATACATTACATAGTTTCCATTTATGGTGTGGGATGGTCTTTGTTCTCAGAGAGTCATAAATTTGATTTGACTTGAAGGGACGATTTCAAATTCTTAGTATACATACCAATCACACTCAGAAATCACTTTATTTTTGATGACTAACATCATAAAAATGATAACAACCTGACCTCGTTTTGCTGTCTAAAACGAAAAAAAAAAAATTGTGACTAAGGTTACTAGGGACTTTCTTGGGTTTATGAGTTTGTAATGCAGTTAGAAAAATGGAGAATGATGGGAAATGGCTCCTCCCGTTGCCTTCCAAAATGAAAAGATTCCATGTCAGAAAAGTACACACCAGTCCCTGCCTGTGCAGTGAGGCACAGTGGCCTGCAGAAAGGGCCTCGCATTCCATGCACCAGTCAAATGAGAATCACACCTGTAGGATCAACTAAGAAAAACAGCTTTGCTCTATTGCTCACCATTCCCCCATTCTCAACCAGGAGGTCCAGGGAAGGGATGCTCTAGACTGGGCATGAAAGGAAGGTCTTATGTAGTCTGGGAAGGACTTTTGCATATCAAAAAGGAAATTAAACTTGGTGAAATTAGACTTGTCACTATTGCAAATGATATACATCGCACGTGTATACTGTCCACCTGAGATATTATCAAGGGTAAAGGGCTAGAGAGAAGAGTTTGACCAAGTGTACTTGAAGGCAACAACTAAAGAAAAATTAAATGGTTCATTTATTCCACCCTGAATTATAATGATTTGATAATCCAATTTAAAAAACAAAGCAGAACATCCTCCGTCATTGTCAAGCCTTGTATCTGATAGCCAGGTGGCGAGTTACAGTGACATAAAAAATAGAATTGCAAAGCAATGCTTATGTAAAATAATATGGCCAGAATTTGTTACATGAGGAGTTTGTCCCAGACATTTAGCATGCTGCTAAATAGTCACAACTCTGAACGTGCTCTGACTCTTTCATGGATACCAAGGACATGTTATCTTTGCTCAATTTATTAAGATAGCACAAGGATAAATGAAATTAAGTTATACATCCGAAACTAAAGGTCTCTTAATTTCTATTTTTCTTTGTTTGAATTCCCAAACAAATAAGGTAGAAGCTCAAGTGTTTTTCTAGGGTTGTTGCTTTTTTCCCCTTACCCTCTAATTAATCAATCTCAAATCTTATTTCCTATCTCACTCTTAACTATGTCATTTCCTCTGCCATCCCCATACACAGCTAGTCCAGGCCCTAGATCTTACAACAGATTTTTATCTGCATCTTTGCAAGTTTTGCTGCTTTATCACTGGGGCTGTCCTGTGCACTAGGTTATCATCACCGACTAGAGAAAATCAAAACATTGTCATAGAACACTTGAAGGTCCTCCGTGCTGTGACCTTTGCCTTCTCCTCCAGTCCCATCATTTTATCAGTCACTCCCCATAGTTACTCTCAGCTACAATCTCAGAGATTTGCCTGAGCTTTCTGGACATGCTAAGTTATCACAGGTGTCTTCAGCTTGCACAGACTCTTCTTTCTGCCTGGGAACTCAGCCAGTCCCCTTTCTCGGCTCCTCACATTCCTCCTTTGGAAGAAATTTCTCAAGATATCCTTTCTTGAACTTACCTAACAAAATGTATTCAGCAAAGTATCTTGAGCAGCCACTTGAGAGTGAAGGACAGAAGTACAAGAAATGCAGGAAGTACAGGAAGGGATCAGGAAGCTGCTTGCTGTGTTTAAGACAAGAGATGCTATGTACTTTGCTACTGAGAAGGGTGAATAGCAGGGGAAAGAAGGGTTGGGGAAGAAAGAAGACTCTAGGAGTGGGGGATGAGGTGGAGGGGTTAGAACCAAAATGACAGCTTTATTCTGGGTTGGGAATTATCTCTGTGTCACGCCTGGATCTTTCATATTTGTCTAAACAAGTAAATACTTGCAAAGTGCTTTTTATTAGTGCAACTAATATAGCTATATAGTTTGACTGACATGGCGGAGGGAGGAGAAACACTTGAGTTACTGGGGAGGAAAGATGCAAAAAAAAAAAAAAAAAAAGACCCACAAAATATTTGGAATTAAATTGCAGGCAGGACGGGGGATCCCAATAGGCTGTTGCACATTTGTTGGGTTCTCCAAGATTTGTTGGGTTGCCCCAACACAGGAGGAGATGACATTGAATTCAGTTGTTATCTATGACACCTGGGTAACACACGATGAGTTATTTCAAATCCTTTTAGAAAGACACTCCCATCTATAACGCCCATGAGTCAAGAAATAATTTAAGAAAATTCAGGATAATTTAGAGAAAAATCTTATACTGTGACATTCAAGAAATTATGAGTATTCAAAAGTATAGAATATTTAAAATGAATGTTGCTCTGTTGTTTCCTAATACATACAGACTATGAAAGCTGACAAGAACCATTTGTAATTAATTTACCAAAACAACTAAGAAAAAACAAGGCTCCTCTGCTTATATGGAATGCTCATTGTTTATATGCAAATGAATGTTATTGAGGTACTTTTGAACAATTTATTCCTTCAAGAAAGCAAATATTCTCTTTATAATCTTGTTTACTGTATTCATTTTCTTTGCAAAACATTTATCATAAAATCACAAAATAATGAAACGTTAGAAGCAGAAGGGACCCCAGGGAGCATGTAGGGAAATCCATGGTCCATTTTACAGAAGAGAGTTCAGTGGGGTTCCTGACACAACCAGCTACACTCAGCAGTCCTAAAGCATGCACCCTCACACATCCTAAGCCTCTTATTTCAGGGACTCCATTCCTCCAATGTTGTGCATATATAGAGTTGCCTACAGTATATTTCCATCATCCCAAGGTGATGTTCAACTGGACAGTGTTAAGACTACAGTCATCAAATATGAAATCAGATATGTTTTGAAATGTAAATCAGAGTGCTATAAAAAAAAGTTGAGAGCCATGTAAAATCCATTAGATGTCTCCTTAAATAAAAAGGAGTAAATATTATAAAATTTGATAGACTGATTATTATATTCAAATAATGTGTGAATTACCTCTTAACCATATTAGTGAATGAGCTGAGGGAGCAGGAGAGGGACAAATGTCTAGACTCTTGATATCATTTTTCACGCCAGCTCATGTGCAACTATCCTGGATCATATGTCTTCTAACAGTCTGGATCGGGGCCAGAAATACCTGTTGATTCCCACTATGACTTGTCTAGCAATTGCAAATGTGGGGAGCCACTCCCCCAAATAGACAGTGGGCAGAGAGAATCTGAAAGATGGTGAAGTAGAATAGTAGGAACAAAGGAAAGAATTGGCAGAAACATGCACTGGAGTCCCTGGTGAGGGCAGAGAGAAGGGAAGAACAGGGGACTGAAATGACAACGACTAAAAATAAACATAGTATGAGGGATATTGTTGAAAAGGAAATTGGGAAATATGGTGGGAAGAGATGAAACCTGTCTTTCAAGATGACATGCCAGGCTAGGGTGGAGAAGGAGGCAGAAGCTGAAGGAGGACATGGTGTTTGTGCCAGTGTATGAACCATGGGGCATCTGGATGGATCTGGTATCCAGGTTGGTCTGCTGGTACTAAGAGTAGGACTAATATCATAATGCCATTTTCCTTATACAAATTATTTTGTAAGATTTGTTTATTTATGCAGATAGAACTGGGGTACAGGCCAGAGGTGTGGAGTGTGAGAAGACTCACCAGAGACAGAGTGGGGAGCAGGCAGACTGACAAAGTATATTGCTGAGGGGAGCAGTGGGAGAGACAGGAGAGGTCTGATGCGCCGTGTGGATCAGCTCCTTGGCTGGGGATCAAACTCATGCTGCAGTGCCTGGGCTAGCTTCGTAGTTCTGTGCTTTAACCTGTTGCACCACCAGGGAGGGCCCTTTACAATTTTTTTTACAAATAACAAATTTCAAATAACAAGATATTTGTCAATTATTTTGCTATTGTCAACCCCCTAAAACATTAGGTGACAAAAAGTGAACTCAAAAAAGTACTAAATTAGCATCCAGGCCTCTATGGAATGATTACATTCCCAGTGTCACTTCATCTTCCTAAACCTTGAAGTCCTCATCTAGTCAATGGAGAAATAGACTGAAGTATTCTCTAGAACCCTTCCACCTCCAACACGCTGAAAACTGTGCCCTGACCAAGGCCACTGTAACAGATAGACTCAATCCATGAAGTCATTCAATTTCAGATTCCGTAGTTCTCATCAACCCCATCTAAATTATCACAAACTCTTAAATGACAAATCCACAGAGAGAACGGATTCTATACTGGCTTTTTATTCCCCCTTCAGGCTCAGAGTTTATTTCCTAACCAGCACCAATCACAATCACAGACAAAACTTTCAGCAGATGTCCAAGTACAGAAAGCTGTCAGCATTTTTTGCAAACAGAGCCAAACTCTATCATATAAACGTGCTGATAGGCCAAGGGAGAGGGTGAGAAAGTGAGTGTGAGCTCAGGGTTAGCCTCTGGGAGAGATGATGTGGAGAGACATCAGCCAGGGAACCCTGGTGCAGACCAAAACAAAGCCCTTTCTGCCCAGGCAGCTGTGCCTACAGCATCGATGGCAGGCAAATACAATGACTGGAGTCAATTCAATCACATGTAGGAACAGCCTGTAAATTTCCAGCCTGATTCCCCACTCTAAAATCTCTACCCTCCATACTGCCCTAGTAGGATATTCCGGATGCAGAATGAGATGTGCTGGTGTGGGCTGAAGTCCCCTGACACCACCTCAATCATTTAATCAACAGAAAATAGCTTACCTCTCTCCAGTCCCTTATCTCTAAATCGGGGATAGGACATCTGTTATATAGGACTTTTGTGAGGAATATATGGGTTAATGAAAGCCTTTTGTAAATTGTAAATTTTATGGTAAAGCTATTCAAATGCAAATTATAACTTTACATGATAATAAGACTTGACTACTCCTTAAAGGCTATTTTATGCATTTTAATTAAGATCATGTAGCTGGGATATTATATTAACTAACTATAGCATTATTAGTGATTTGCTTATATGATGAATCTCTAGCACTATGAACTCCAAGTGTTCAAAGACTTGAATCTTGAAAATAAGATGTTGGTCTGCCTGGGAGATACTGAAAATGTTGGCTACATTTCGGCAGTGAAGAACAGCAAAGGGCGGGGAGGGAAGAACAGAGGTGAACAGGGAGGGTTTCATGTACACAGGCTGGTGAAATACATTTCCACCTCAACTTGATCAGCACTAATGACTTGATGATCTGCGCTGTTCAGACAAAGTCTTGAGGGAGCCATCTGGCTTTCTCTTACTGTTAAACAAAAGGGAATGAAAGCTTGATGATTTTGGAAATTCTCAGTCTCTTTGGACAGCAAGAAATGTTAAAATTAAGAAATGGCATCCAGGAAATGGCTTCCAGAAATGACTGTTAGGAAAATGTGGTCTTGAGATAAAACTGAATGAGGCTGCATAACCCTTGGTGGAGACTTCAAAAAGATCCCAAGTTCAGACTGGTGTTGTCCTACAAAGGGACCTTTAAAGAGGATGAGGGTGTGCCTCCCGTCTTCTGGAGGGACCCACAAGGTAAGGCCACTAAGAAGTAGAAGGGCATTGTCTTGGTAATCTCCACAGTTAGAGAAAACAAAGATTTGTGAGTGTGAGTTTTTTCTAAAGCAGTGAACACCAATAATATTCAGAGGTCCCAAGAGAAAATAATATTAGCAAAAAACATTGTCACTGAATGGAAAGGAACACACATAGTGCAGAATGAAAAGATGCCAGGAGAACCCAGAAACTTTAGAGGCAGGACGTAAGCCAAGTGTAATTACTGGGTGAAAACATGCAGTTTGCTTTCATGAAAAAGAAGCATGACTAAGAGGGCAGATAAAATGGCTTATGAAGATCCCTGCACCCTGGTATCCAAGTCCCGGTGATCCGCCCCTTGAGAGTAGGCCAGAGCTGGTGCTTTGTTATTAACATGCAAAACATAAAGGAAGGGGATTTCCATCCTATCCCCACACTTCCTCTTGCTGCTTTGTTCAGCTCATGAACTATATATTGTGACATGTCCATGCCCAGAGAGACCTATGGCCAGTAATTTTCAAGGAACTGAAACTCTCATTGCAACAATTCAGAGGGAGCAAGTCCTATCATGGTCATTTGAGTGACACTGGACATCAGTTCATTTCTAGTACAGTATTGATTAAAGCCTTATGAGAAACTCAGAGCTGGAGAGTCCCGGTGAGCCAATTCGGATTCTCCAACAACAGGAACTGTGTGATAATAAATGTTGTTTTAAGTTAGTAAGTTTAGATGCAGTTTCTTAAACAATAGATAAATAATGTTTGGAGTTATGAAATGAATTCTGTCTTCTACCCCCAAATTTTATGTAGGCTTTCCAATTCCTAGAACCTTGAAATGTGAAATGATTTGGAAAGTCACTGCAGATGGGATTAGCTAAGTGAGGTCAGACTACAGTTGGGTGGCCCTCTACTCCAACATGACCTATGTCTTCATAGAAAGGGGACATTGAAACATAGAGGAATGTGACCAGGGTAAACACCATGTGAAGATTGGAGTTTGGCCACCACAAACCAATAAATGATTGGAAAGTAGGGAAGAGAACTGCAACAGTGCTCCCCGTGATAGAACACACTTCAGTGGTTTAAGTCATGCAGTTTGTTACAACCCTTCCAAAGCAATGTAAATAGTAAATGGGAGGGAAAATGCTATTATGAACATCAAGCAGGAGAAAAACCACCGAAGAATCATTTGCTTTGTTCCCAAAAGTACTCTGAAATGCCGATACCCCTCCCTAATGTCTAGTAAAGGAAACAAAACAAAACAATCCATGTATCCATGAAGTATCTTCCCTGAGGGCCCCTTTGATGCAATCAAACATCAGGATCAACATCAGGAGTCATCTAAGTAGACCTGTTCTTTGCATATCAACCTCCATACACCTCCAAATGGTAAGAGAGGTAGAGTATCTGACAAAGCAAAGCAAAACCCCAAGATACAATAAAAAGGAAGGCCAAAGTGAGGAGAACCCACGTGCATCTCACCATGTATAGACATTCGTTGCTGGGAAAAAAAAAGAGAAAATTGGATTCCTTTTTGTGTAAATAAATTTACAGCATTCAAGACTTATTTCCAGAACCATCGATAGAATCAGTTTAAAGAGAACAAAAATCCTCCTTTCCCATACCACATAGATGCCTGGGGTCCATGAGAAACACACCCTAACTTAGCTCTCAACGTGTCCAAATGGTCTCCTAGACTTCAAGACCCATCAATTCTTAAGCCCCATCTATACTTGCTTTAAATTAATAGACAAAAGGAAATTGATTATGTATGGAAAATTCAGGCTGAAAAACAGACACTGATTAAAATTCATGTCGACTGCTCTCATCCAGGACTGGCACGTCCTGGTGGGGAAGAAAATCCTTTTTCTGTTGACTTTGTTAATACTTGAGAAGAAACCGAAGAAATGAATTATGTTCCAGTGGTCCTTAGAGGGAAGCACCAATTCCTGAGGCAGCATAATTATCTGCTTCCAGGCAGTGACCTTTACTCCCTGATGACAGACAAGGAAGGGAAGGGAGAAGAGGAGCCTGTTTCTCCACGGCTGCAGCAAGTGTTCTGCTCCTGGCCATCACTACAGAAATATAGGTTATGTGCAACACAGAAAGCTGCATCAAGACAGAATTCAAAGCTGCTCCTGCCAGATACTCTGAACAGATTCAGATACGTCTTGTCACCAGAGGCTGGTCTGAGTAAGGTGTAATTTTTAAAAATATTTAATGCAGAATACACACCAGCTAACGTAAAAAGTATATGGAAATGCAATCATGATAAGGAGTGACAATTCTCAAGGAGCATCATTTGCAATATTTTGATTAGCTCCCATTTTGAACAGTGAAGCAGCTTATGTGAATAAACAGCAAACTCCAATTAGACATCTGTGTGTGCAATCTGAACGGAACCCTGGGTGGCTCACATGTGTCACCCGTGTTCCCTGTCTGGGTGCATGCCATGTGGCCCAGTGTCGGGAGGGAGGTTCTGGTGAGCTCATACAGCACCGGGCATTTAACTCTTGTGAGCATGCAAAGCCACCACCGGGTAATTTCTTTTCGTTCTTGGAATCTCACACAGATTTTTTTGTGATCAGACTCCCTGAACAAAATTCAAAGTGGCAACCCCCTAGACAGAAGTAGCTCCCTGATGAGCTGACAGTATTGAACTGGCTATTTGGAAAGGAAGGAAATGAGTGTGGTGAAAGGGATTTGGATCTTGAGGCCAGACAGGTCTGGATTTGAATTGAAACTTTGCCATTTACTAATTAAATAACTTAGGGAATGTTAATCAGCTTTCTCAGTCCAGAAACCTCACTTCTGAATGAACATTTACACCTTTTGAGCCAGGCACTGTTTCAATGTGCGAAGAATATAGCAGGTACTCAAAGTGGCAAAATCTACACCTTTTATCTAACATGGGGAGACTGACCATGAATAAAAATTAGTAAATTACAAAGTACATTAGAAAGTGATATGACTATGAAGAAAAGTAGAACAGGACAGGAGAAATGGAAGATGTGGGAATAATAGTTACCATTTTATAGATGCTGGTCAGGGAAGTCCCCATTTGTATGTGCCAAGGGATTGCAAGTTGACTAAGGAGAGATCAAGGAGCATCAAATGCAAAACCTCTCAGGTCAGGATGATCCTGAGGTTTCGAGGAGGAGAAAGGAAGAGGACTGAGAAGCAGGAAGGACCAAAGATACCTGGACGTAAGAAGCTATAGGTGTGTAGAGGGTCTATAGTGAACAAGATGGAAAGTCATCGTGGTGTTCTGAATCAAGAAGTGGATGAACAGGGATTTAGTGGATTAAAAGAAAACAAAGAAGTAGGAGAGAGAGGAGTGGGGGAGGAAGAGAAAAAAAAAGAGTATGAGAAATAATATAAAGTACTTAACATATTCCCTGGGACAGACAGGGGCTTTAAAAATGTTATTGTGATCCCCCTCAAATTCTCCAGAAAATCATGAATTTTCTTTCACTTTTCCTTTATCCAAAACTGTGTGATTGCTGCATACAACTTTGGATAGAAATGTTTATGTTGCCTGAATTAACATCTCAAAACTTAAATAACTGAGATGAAGTTTGGAATCAATGAATGTTGCTTCATTACATATTCTGATGACTTTAATAGATAACTTCTGCTTGGCTGAGTCAAGGAAGACAGTATTTTTCCTTCCATCCATTCATCCATCCATCTACCCACCCACCCACCCATCCATCTACCCACCCACCCATCTATCCATCCATCCATCCATTCTCCCACTCACCCTCCCATCATTTGTTGTCTGGAGATAAAAATGCTCTTGACCAGTGTCTACAGATTCCCTCCTTTGTCTGCTGACAGAATACAAAGATGTATTCTCAAAAAAAAAAAAAAAAAAAGACAAGGACAGGTTTGGCACTGACAGAGTGGCTTTTCTGTTAGGTGAGAAACTCATTGACTTATCTCATAATCTCCTGGTCATGACATTCATCTATGACTGCTTTCTCTTTACCAACTTCTGCTAAGTAGACAAAGGTCAAAAGAGATACAGAAACAGAAGAGACCTGTTTAGTAATACCCTCCCTTTATAAGATTCAAGGCAGTTGCCTGGCTTTGCAAGGGTTAGTAAAATGTCTCCTGAGGAAGAAAGGCTCACAACTCCCCAGTTCACATATCTAGCTGTGAATCATCTGTTGAGTTCTGGCTCAAACAGTACAGACAGACCTAAAACGCCACATTGCCCAAAACTTGTTTTTTCTCAAATGAATATCTCTTCCTGGAGACGTTAGCTTGGGACAGACTCTACTGACTGGTGCCTAAACAGACATCTGGGAATCAAACTCTCTCCAAACACAATTGGGGTCAAATTCTATTTCTCAAACACTCATCTGAGCTTCTGCATTTCACTGTTAGTGTTAAGAGTTCAGAACATTAGCTGTTCCAACTCCTCTCCTTGTTTTCATTACATCTGAAGGAAAAAAAAAAATACCTGAGGAGGCCCCTTTCTGACTTAACATGCTCCACTGTCTACTCATTGCCTCTGTTACACAGGTGTCTCCCCAGACTCAGATTTAGTTATTGAACATGTCTGGTATTATTTCTCAGTTTTGGGGTTAGTTCTCCTTAAAAAGACTCCCCATTAAAACAAATCCTATGTTTCAGTTGCCCTTTCAGCCTGGAACACTGGCCTCTTGCTGATCACGATAGTCTCTGAACAGTCTTCCCAGACCTAGACCTCCAGGGACAGTGTCAATTCAATGAGGGTCCAACTGTCCAGAGCTGAATCTTCTCTGGGCTTCTGTCAGGCCATGACTAGGGGCAGCTGAGATGTGAAGGCACATATTTTACTGAGAGGCAGCGATTTCTTCTGAAGTCAATTTTGGCCCCATCTCCAAGGCCATCCTTTCTTGGACCACCCACAAGTCTAGGACATTACCACCTGAATTTCCTCCCTCCTCTCGTTCCCTTGGGGTCTGATATATGGTCTGACAGTTCTGTTTCTCCTGGGTCACTTTAAATTTTCACTCTCCATTGCTTCCCCTTAGTAAATTATTAATCCTCCTTTGGCAATTGCATCTCAGAGGACCTGGTCTAGACTAACACAGTGACCATCTGGTAAAGTCTGCTTTTCATCTGACATGTTATTCCTCTACAATATTCCTCTATAATGTACACACACACACACACACACACACACACACACACATATATAGCACAACTAAATAATAGCACTGTTAACATTAGAGCTATTCATGTCTCCACTGCATTAGACTTGAAAACCTTTTATAATGCATTTGTTATAGTGATGTCATCTTAACATCCTTATCCACATCCATAAAACTAAGCACAGCATTGGCCCACAACTCAAAATGGTTTATCATCAACTAAGAAAGTGCACAGCACATAGTGGATGCTCAATACATTTGTGCTGCAAGAATGAATGAGTGCAGTTTACTGATTTAAGTCAAGTACAAATGAATGACACATAAGCCTAGAGACAGGGATAATAATCGAAGGTCATAGTAAACATAAGGGAGGAAGAGGACATGTTTTCTTCAGCGACTTATAATAATGAGCAAAATCTAATAGATGAAGGTCATAAGGAAGATCTAAGTGGTCCTATTGTCATTCAATTAAAAGTATAGTTGTCAAGTGTTTGAAAATTTGAATTTTTGTATGTTTGACTATTTTAGTGTTATGTTGTTAATAGTCCTATACAAAAGAAGGAGCATTGGGGATTGCCCAGATGTTTGAAGACAGTGGGTAATGTCTGTTGTTGGGGAACATACAGCCTTATATCTGGGTGAGAAGGGCATAATTTGCAGAGGAGACCCTAAAAGAAAATCATCAACACCACTTAAATGTTACTGCAGTAAAAACCCTGCTTCCAAGACTAAGGTACTTTGAATGAAATGAGGTAGACTAGGTGCATCCTAGTCTTAATTCAGGGAGATGCTATTTTAAAAAGTGGTAGTTAATCCATTATGTATTGAATTTGCAATTTCTCATTTTAAGAAGTAGTATAATAAAGTTTTAAAACTTGGATGCAAATTCCAGTTTCTCTCTTTGCTCACTGTGACTTTGAACAGGGAACATGACCTCCCAGAACACTAATCTCCTATAAAAGAAAAATAATAAAATTTTACATGCAGTGTTTGTGAGGACTGAAAGCTACTAAACATATGCACCAAATACTAACGTCTGACACATGGTCGCTGCTCAATAAACAGTACTGGACTCTGCAGACAGGGTTGTGGTGGCATCTGATGTATTTTAAATATCTGAGGCGAATTACTGCTTAGTATCTCCCCAAAATTAAAATCTACTTGGTAAGGTTCCTCATAATAACCCTCTCTTACTCTTGTGGAATCCACTTATTTTCTCAGTCTCTCTTACCAACTCCAGTCTGGGGAAGCTCTTTTGTAGGGTCTGAGAAATTTCCCCAGTATTGCTCTCCTTCTTTAGGTCATCTTGCCATCAGTCAAGTCCCTGCTGGGCTGGAGAGGTCCCTGGGACTTCAGGGCCTCCGGCCTCACCCTCCGTGAAAGTGTGCACGTGTAAACCTGTGCCTTCAGGGCCTACCTCTCCATTCTGATTCTACCTGCCCCCCTGCCCTCATCCTGTCTCTACACTCCACATTCTCACATCCTTTTCCTCTTCTACTTACTCAATCCTGTCCTCTGAAAAAGAGTGAATAAATGATTAGTCTCAGGGATTTTCAATCAATTGAGCTGACATTTTCTAAACTCTTACTTGTGCCAAACACTGGGTTTGGTCTTGCCAGAGATATTACATATTAAAGGAGACAGTTACCTGCATCAGAACATAGATGTACACATACATAGATCTTTATTGTGAAAACATGAGCAAGCAGGTTGGTTTGATCCTATGAAAGGAAGAGGATTTTTCCCATACTAAAAGGGTCACCAACAGGCACCCAGGGGGTGCAGGGATTATTCTTTGACTTTGACTATAAAGAAGTGTGGTAGCTTGAAGGCAGGTCCACAAACTCTTTCACACTTCCCAGAGGAGGAGCCTCATCTTCATCACATCACCCCTTTTGACTTAATTCCAACAAAGAAAAAAGGAAGAGTGAAATATGTGTGATTTTGAAGGCTTGATTGCACAACTTATATGTCTTCTGTCTAGTTCTTTCTCTTGAATTTCTCAAGAATTTAGCTTTGGAAGAAGTTAGCTGCCATTTTAAAAGCTAGACATTCAGCACCAGTCATGACTTTGGTGACTGCAAGCCAGTCTGTGCCTAGACAGTTAATACAGAAGGAAGCTAAACATTCTGATATTTTGAAATTAATAGGAATTAACAGGACTTAGGGAATGCTAAAAAAAAAAGTTCAAAAATCATGGTTGACTCTCTCATTCCAGAATGAGAATGTCTGCATGAGTCATAGGTAACTTTGAGGACCAAAATAATGGTACCTTACATTCATGCAGCATTTCATACCTGGCACCATTTGATCCTCACAGTCATCCCATTGGAAAAATAGGAAAGTTATGATCCTATATTTTATGGATGATAAAAAGTGAACTGCCTAAGGTTTCATAGATAATGAGTGCTATGCGTGGCATGAGAATTTAGGACCTCTGAAATACAACAATTTTTTTCTATTTTATACTTTATATATGAATGTGTTCTACTTTATATATGAATGTGTCAGCTAGAAGAAAGGAAACAATTACTCCCTGGTAATTCATTCTGTCCCAAGAAGGAAACCAGATATTTTAAATACTTTTTTAATCATTATATCTAATACTATAGCTCTTGTTAACATCAGTTTTCAGATGAGAAATATTAACAGTGAGGGAAATTAATAAGAATTTTACTAACAGCCTCCTTAGGGATATACATAATTTATATGTGTGTGTATATGAATGTATATATGTGTTTATATATGTGTATATATATCCATGTGTATATATCAAAGTCACTACCATTCAGTATAGGTTCCCTAAAATATCTTATAGTTACGAACCTCACATAATGTAAAGTAAGATCATCCTTAAATATTATTTGTCAGACTTTTATAATTGGTAAAGGTCAATGATAGAGCAGGCTTTATTACAATCTCAATCAAACCATCAACTTCACGATTACCATCAACATCTTACTTTTGAAAATTACCAATTCATCACTGTCTTTTAAAACAAACAAAAATTACCTAAAAGTAAGCTAGCTTCTGGGAATATACCATTGAATAAATTCATACAAACTTCTGCCCTTACAGATTTCATCTGAAAGACTTCAGTAATTACAAACATTGAAATCAAGTGAAAATCTATGTGTAACATGTCATTCTGTCTTATACCACACTTCCCAATCCAACTTAGTTGGATCATCAATATCATTCACCAGTACTTACTGAAAATCTTAGATATTCTCTACATTCTTGAACAATGATCCAGGCTAAACACTGTGCTTAACTTTATGGTAAATGGTATGGAATGATCTTAATTGAATCTTATATACCCATGGTTCCACATTTTAAAGACAAGGAATCTGAAACCAGGACAGATCAAGCTATTTTACTATTTACAAATAGTAAATTGGATGACAACTAGAAGCTCTAATTTTAGCATTCATGTTCTTCATGTCTATTGTGGTTTCTCTTCCAGCCCCCTTACCTTGCTTTTCAAAATAGATGAGAAACATTCCTATTTCATTGATAAGATTGGTCTCATGCAGCACAAACTTCCCCAGCCTCCTCTTCTCCAGTATTATAAATATGATCCCTTCCATTCTTCCTTCAGTGTGAGTGTGGGTACCTCAGAACAGCAGCTCCTTTAAGCCTTAAGTTCTGTCTCTCATCTTCTCTGGAATCTCTCACATTCTATGCAAATTTACCCACAGATACTCTTTATCCTTTTATTCCTTTGCTCACCTCATGCACCACTCACACATCTCAATCTATCCTCTCTCCCAACTACTCCATAAACTGTCTTTCTTAAAGTCCTCAAAGAAGTCCATTTCTACACTAGTTAGGTAGTTTTCAGACATGCTCTTACCAGATTTCACTCCTACTTAAAAATCTTCCTTGTGTTCTGAGACATTACCTACAAATTCTCCTACCTCTATAAATACACCTTTTTTTAATCTCCTTCATAAAATACCTTTTTTCACCCACAATTAAGTTTTGCTCTTTTCCAGGGTTTCATTCTCATTTGCCTCTATTCTCACTCTCTATATTTTTATTTTACTCAATAGGACTAGTGTTCATTTTAACTACTGCCTCTATGAAAGAGTCCCAGAACTGTACTTCCAACTCTTATATCCATTTTTGCTGATAAATCTTTCGAAATATTTTATAGACATCTTGAATTTAACATGAATAAAATTGAACGCACAGTTTTTATGTTTCTGCCAAATCAGCTTTTCCTCCTTCTGTCAGGTGAGGACTGTACCTTTTCCTCCTTCTATCAGGTCATGCTTCCACCACTATCCATCCAATTCTTGAGTTAGAAGTCTGGAGTTACCTGATACAGCTCACTTTCACCTATCCCTTTTTTCTAACTTGTACTGTTACTGAAACCTACTCTATCTAATTTTACAATCATCCTCCAAGTTTAGATATTCACACCTCTTTAACAAGTCAACCTCATTAGTATCATAGGTCTTATTTCTGTTTGTTTTTATAATCATTTCAATGTGACTCCACTACCTATAGAATAAGTTCTCTTTCTCTCTTAGCACTCTTTTTCCCAATGAGGTATTTCCCATCTTATATTAAAATTATCTATCTCTGATTGTCTTTAATGTTAAATGCAGTACATACTTTCTAGTGCTGGGGAAACAGTGAACACCACCCAGAAAAATCCCTGCTCTTCTAAAACTTCTATTGTATCAGCTAGTGCATGGATGGGTAGGTATATGTACAGACAAATAGAAATATCAGAAGGGGGTGTAAGTGCTAAGTAGAAGATTAAAATAGATTGTGAGGCAGAGAATACTTAGGAGATAGTAATCTGAAAATTGGTTGACAAGTAGGAGCTAGTATGCAATGATTGATGGAAAAACACATCATGACGACATTCCAGTAACTGTTGGAAACACAAGGTAAAGGAGAAAAACAGTTGGCTCTTTGAAAATCAGAATGAAGTTCAGCCAAGACACCCAGAGCAGAAAGTGCAGGGAGAGAAGGATCTGAGCTGACACAGAAAGTGGGCAAAGGTCAGGTCACTTGGGCCTCAGTAAGCCAGTGGGAGGAGTACAATGAGAAACAGTCAGTAAATTTTCGGTACAGGAAAGTAAGATTTGGGTACACATTTGAAAACTTACTCTGGCTACTGTGTGAGGAATGGCTTATAAAAAAGTGAATGCGCCCTCAGGGATCAAGTTAGGAGGCTGTTGCAAGGAATCCAGGAAAGAAGACACTGAGGCTTGGGTCAGAGTATTAATAATGGAGATCAAAAGATGCAGATTTAAGATCTATAAAAGTAGAGTTGCAAAATTTACTGATAAATTATGTGTGGGGCTACCAGAAAAGAATCAAGGTTTCGTTCCAGACTTTTGCCATGAGCAAATCATTTAGAGATTGGTGAGACTGGGGATGGAGTAGGTCATAGAGGGAAATCAAGGTTACCATTTTAACCATATTTGTTTGAGATGGTTGCTGAACATGTAAGTAGAGAATATGGAATTTCAGGGAAAGGTCGGGGTTGGAGTTGATGGAAGCTTCTATATATGTGTGTATGTATAGAGAATACATTTGCATGTATATTTGGACATACACATATTGCATGGGACATTATATTGGATTACATCTCTCCAGGAGAGTATACTGGTAGAAAAGAATACAGCACCCAGGAATGATTCCCATAAGATTCTTTGTGGCCAAACTTGTGTGATTCTTCCCCAAAACCTGCAGAGGAGATCTGGGGACTGGGCAAAGACTCGAGATTTGTTTTAAGTTTAATACATTTTGTCCCCTGAAGTCTGTCTCACTCTCCAACTAATTCTTGTCCTGTGCCAATTTCGGTAGATACCTTCCTGTCACTGCCAACATTTGTGCCACCTAATAAGCCTCCAGTTCTACCCATTCACAAAGTGACTAAGCTATTTTCATTGCAATAATCTTCTATAACCCTGTCAAACTTTAAATGTATTTATTGAAAGCAAAATAGACCATTTCACCAAGGAAAATTGGACACTGCATTATAACTCGTTTTTCTGAACAAATTACAAAAATAATAATACTTCCAACCACAGATGCTCTGTCATCCATGAAAGTTCAGCAATAAATCCCTAAGACATAGCACCAGCAGAAAATGTTTTCTTCCTTTACTCATCAATGAGAAAATAAATCAGTGTATTTTTACCCTCAAGTTAATCTTAGTATATAGATGAAACCATGGATTTTCCAAGTAGTATTTAAATTTTTTAGTATCCTGGATACAATTAACTCTTAGGTATGTGTTGTCTTGCACATGTGAGTTTAGAATATTTTAATTAAAGACATATAGTTTATTTTAAAAAGAGATATTTCCTTTATACTTTTTGTATGACTCTAAAATGAAGAGATTCTGAATATTACTCATCAATATAACAAGTTCATCTTCCCAAGAAAATTGAGAACTTCTGAAGTTACTAGATCTTAGATTTAATTTTTTTCAGAGACACAAAATGGCTCAAAAAGTAATGTTTTGATCTTTCATTTGGCGTTTACCTATTCAACCTTATATCATTATTTAGCAGCCGTATTAGTATAATATGATAGTTTTGTAACTTGTTAATAACCTTACTAGACTGAAAGATGTCTCCTAGAGGTCACTTCCCCTGTCTTTGTTTTTTTTTTATACCTGACAGGTCAGCACTTTTGCACCTCACACTCCTAATTCCCGGGTTCTACCACACTCAGAATTCTCCCTTCATTGAAACTGAAGGTGGTGAGCACTAACACGGGCTCTGTACATTCTCACAGGTTCTCATAAATTTGACCTTGTCCTTGTTCTTCTCCACTTTATACCCATCTTCTCTTTCCAACAATCTTTCCTTTAGACTTCAAGCTCCAGCATCCAATGCACAGGGGATGTTACAGTTGCTAAAAGTCAAAGCTCAGCTACATATACACATACAGCTTATATTGTATGAGGTGGGGGAGACGAGAGGGAATGGGAACACTTAGTGATTTTGTTTATCTTGTTGAACTCTAGCTCAGACAATGCCCAAGGTACTCCTCTTTCTGCCCATTTGTCAACTTTATAGGACATATCTACTCCCCAGATTTTAGCTTTCACCTTCTAAGCGGACTCTAAAATCTCCATTTTAAGTGTTGCCTGACTTGTTTTCCAACTGTCTACAGATTGTTCCCTCTAGGATAAAGTACCATTACTTCAAAAGCCATATACCTAGAAGGCCTTACTAGTTAGCTTACTAAAGTTCCCCCCCCCCTGCTCTATTAATATAATCCCCATACTGGAGAAAAGTAGACCTGACATCATTTACTCTGTTGTCCTACAGCTACCTGGAGATGATGATCAAATGGTTTCTTGATCAAATGGTTTCATAGCAGGGGCAAGGGAAGAAGGTCAGTGGGTGGGTAGCATTTTTTTTTTTAAGATTTATTTATTGATTCATACAGAGCTGGGGTGCAGGCCAGAGATGTGGACGGTGAGAGGATTCACCAGAGACAGAGTGGGGAGCAGAACAGGCAGATTGACGAAGTACACTGCTGAGGGGAGCAGCGGGCGGGTCAGGAGAGGTCTGCCGCACCATGTGGATCTCCACTGGGGCAGGCAGGGATCAAGCTTTAGCTTCTTTGTGCTGTGCTTTAACCCGTTGTGCCACCAGGGAGGGTCAGGTGGGTAGCATTTTTTAAAAGATTTATTTATTTATACATATAAGAGCTGGGGTATAGGTCAGAGATATAGGGGGTGAGAGGATTCACCAAAGACAAAATGGGGAGTGGAACAGGCAGATCTACTGAAATACATTCCTGAGGGAGCAGCAGGCAAGGCTGCTGTGCCATGATGGGGATCAAACTCATGCGGCAGTGATTGGCTTGACAGCACTGTCTGTAACCCCAGTGCCACCAGGGAGGCCCCAGTGGGTAGCAATTTTGATGTTACATGGCCACTTCCAATGAACAGATCTGTTGTATGAAATTCCACATTGTATTTATTTTTAAGTGGAGTTCTGCTACTTAATTTTGAGTTCTCGTGCAGAAGCCCTTCTACTAGTCTGCTCTGTAACTCCACTCCACTCATTGCTACCACCTACATGACTGCAAGTCATTCACCCTCTTCCAGTGGTAACACCTCCCTTCACACTGACCGGAACCACCATGGTCATCACAGGCATGAAACTCCAACAAGAGTCCCCTGATAAAAATAAAAATAAAAAAAAACATTTTCTAGTTCACAAGTCCTCTGGGATTTTTCAGATTCTTTCTGGTATTTAATTACAATCATTTGTGTTACCTTCCTTCTGAAATGTTATGCTTCCTTGGTTTCTAAAGTACTAGGTGACCTGTTCTTCTCCTACTTAGAAAATAAACATAAAATGTATCATTATGAAAATAATGCATTGGTTTCTCTCTTCCTTTGTCATCCCAAGGTTAGGTGTGTATGTGTGTGTGCATAGTTACATGCTTGCATAGTGTACAGGTGGATGTTTATCCCTGTTGTTCTCCTCTATATTCTCTCCTTGAATGATCTCTATTCCCATTTCATCCACCTCAACAATATCCTATGAGATGACGACTCTCAAATCTGTACCTCCAACTAGTTTCTGAATTCAAGTCCCATAAAAGTAAGTACCCATTGGCATCTCTACCTGAATCTTCCTAAAATGACCTGTTAAACTTAGCCCAGTCCAAACTAAATTCAGACTTGTTTCCCAGCCCAGTATCCTCTCACCCTGTCACATTTCTCTCATTATTCAGATCTGCATGAATCTTTCCCTTCTTGTAATATCTTTCATGATGCTATATAAAGTCACTCTCATATAGCAGTATTTAAGTGTTTTATTATGTTTGCATTTTAATGTCGGCTCCTCAATTAAAGTCAAGCCTTCTTGAAGGTAAGGATCACTTTATTGGCTGATTTGGCATCTTTGTAATATCTCACATTTAGCTAGACATAGAGTAAGTATGCAGAATGGAACTGAATCATTTCCAAGCAGAAGGGCTCAACAAAAAAAGGAACATGCCAGGAAGTCATAACTACATCTTGTGTCTAAATCCAAAAGTAATAGACATAATTCATTTTCTTTGAGCACTACTAGTAGAAAAAATAATTTTAAAGTGAAAAATATGTAAGAAAAAGAAATATTTTAAACTAGATTTAAAAAATTTTACTTGGCAACGTCTAAAAAAAAAATCTTTCATTCTTTGTGAGTCTTCATGACCTGACAATATATCTCTCTACCTCCAACTTTCTTGAGTAGACCAATACACAATAGTAGATGATAAGAATGTGATGTATTATAACCCAGTGGCTCATTAAAGATAGCTGCCCTGTGAAATCTCAGGTAGGAGGAGGACACCGGGCAGTCCCTTTCAGCCTCTCCCTTTGAAGCTAATGGTGAGACTTCCTACAGACAGAACCACTGGCCTTCCATCCAGTGGTTGAAGAAAGAAGAGTCCTTTCTACTCTCTTACTCCAGGTTTTCAGAGGCTAAAAATTTACTACCTACCAGTGTTCTCTGATTAAAATGGATAAGATAGCTACATATTCCTTACCTGTCTTTCAAAAGGGTAAACATGGGTGAGTTGCAAGGCCAGTATGTCTACAGTTGTTCCAGAAAATTTGAAATGTTTGCTTTGTGAATATTAAGGTAGAGAATCCAGGAAATCATAAAAGATGAAACTATGAGGGGAAGTAATCAAGAAATATTTTTGGAAGGAAATATTGGTCTCATTGATTTATATATATATATTTGCCTGTCTTTTTAATATATCTAGAGTATATGGAAGGACATTAGTTCTTCAAGTTTGCCCAGTCTTGGGCTCATACAGGCCAAGTGTGTCCTTTCTAGTCTCAGCGTCCCCTCATTCCTTCTCATCTCCAATACAGTGACCCCTTTCATTTCTACTGTAACCACTTCCCTGTAAATTTCACACAGCTAAGAGTCTCTTATCTGGCATTTGCACATCTCATTGTGCTATTCGTGGGACTTCCATAAAATGTGGAATAAAATAGATTTTATTTTTCCTCTGTGAAAAAAATATATGACTATTAGCTAGCAGCCATATATGAGGGGAAAGGTATCACTGTGTTAAAAGAAAGCTGTTCCCTAAAATCATCTCAAAAGAGAGCCCAATGTTGCAGGCTGTCATTTTCTCTCACAGAAATGAAGAGATTACTCACAATAAGCAGAGAAAATTTTGGAATAAAATTCATGATATTCATTGACTTTATCATTTAAATCCTATGTTGGCCTCAACCCTAATTAAACAGTTGAGAAAAAGAAAAACTCAATTGTTGAGTATTCACTGTGGCATAGGATGAGATATTTTAGTCAAAAGATCCTACTTCAAGGTTGAAAGGAAAATTACCTTCATGAATATTTTTAAAACATTACTTTAGAACAATAAAGCAGTTCTTGTTATGAAAACCTGACTTAGTCTTGCTCCTTATAGGAATGAATCATTTACTATAAATTACTAGAACCATTAAAAGAGTTAAAGGCACGAAGGGAGAAAGAATAACTAGAATTATTTTCAATTGAAGTTGGATAGATAAAAGCCTCTAATCACTATTCTTTGATCACAAATGTCACATAATCTTAATATAATTTTCATCCCTCAATAGCAATGGCATATCTGATTGGTATTTAAATTATCCTGCCTAGGTAATGATAACTCTTGAAATAAAATAGATATTTTTGAGTAAAGAAAGTAGTTTTGAGCCTTGTGTTGGAAGTCAAAGTTTCTGACTTCCCATAAGCAACACTGCAAGCATATCCTTGGTGACTCTTCCTCTTCCCTGAACCTGGATCCTGAGCTTATCTTCACCAGCTTATCTTCTGCCTTCCCAACTCAGGTTCCAGGCTGCATTGTGTACTAAAAGCTGCAACAAAATTTTGTATTTCGGATGACATGACGATGCTTGGAGGCACAACTGGCCAAAGTTAAGCTTGTTAACCCAACTCCATCCACAGCTTCTCGGTGTGAACCATGAGTACACCTCTATAGTCACAGGACCCAAGAATCTCCCTCTAGAATCATAAAGCTAGAATGTTCAGGCACTTAAAGAATTACAGCAGAACTTTAAGGACAATAACTATAACTTATTGTCATTTTCTATTGATTTAAATCTTAGCACACAGTAGGTCACGTAGTAATTATCTGCCCTACTCTTGACTCCAAACAATGAATGTTCTGATGTCACATCCCCATGATATGTCTTACACCAGATCATGAATCAACTAAATTCTACCCACAGAAACAAATGCTTTAGAAATAACACTTTCATGTTCTAGACAACTGACTAACAAGTTACTTAGCTACTGAGTTTCTTGAGAGTTATATCTGAGATAAAAGCTGCTCCTTCAATGTGCACAGGTAATAAAAAGCACTGGTAAATATCTTATTTGCACTGATTTTTTTTTTTTCATAAACTGTGGTGACATAGGTGTTGAGAGTTGCTCCATTTTTCATTACATTTTGAAAGGGAACAACAGAAGTTGGCCACAACATTCCCTGGCTAAAATGAAAGTTTCCATGCTCTCAGATTACATTTTGACCTGGTTTCTCTTTTCTATGGGAAGCACACTGTTTCCTTCAGGACTCTTATATAATATGCAATAATGTAATTATGACATGTGGCTCAAGACTAAGAAATAAATATCTCTATAATTGGTTTCAAATCTTTTCATAATGGAGGCAATAGGAAATATGAAGCTCCATACTCAGTTACACTGAGGAATTGTACTGACCCAAAGCTAGATTTTAAACAAGAAACTCTTTAACATGCAGATAAATCAGTTTATGACACAGACTTAGTGTCCTTTCTACTTTTCAAGGGCAACTAAATTTTAACTGATTAAGTTGTCTGGCCACAAAAAAAATCTCAGTTATTAGTTTATCTTACTTAGCCTGAGAGATGTTAAAAAACTAAGTCTATTGTTTGAGTGTTACCCAACACCCAAGGAATAAAATTATAAGTTTGAAATATGTATTTAAGGCTATTATAACTTTTTTTTAGCAGAAATAAATTCAGTAGCCATGGTTTTAGGGAAAAAAAAAAGTAAAGTGCATTTGTTAGTTATCCTGATAGGTGTCTTTAGAAGAAAGGTCACTTAAATAAGGAATAGACAGATATATCTGTGAAAAAAATATAATGGCAACGAAGCTGTATATAGAGCTTTGAACTAACTGTGTCCTGAGCTTGAAATATCACTGTTTTTGAAAGCTAACTCTATAGATTTTGATTTGTATTTGACGACTCAGCATGAAATGGACTGAGATATTTCTGTGACCCTAAAAGCACACATTTCCCATTTTCTGGTAAGGACTATAAAGAATGAGAGCTAGATATGACCATAATGACTCATAAATTTATATGGAACTGAGGTCCAGATTCTGGTTACTCCATAGATCTGGCTATTCTTAATATGAAGTAGAATGTCTAGAAAATATTAACTCAAAGAAAAAAAATAAAACCTTTAAAATATTGATCATTAAGTTCTAACATAAATGACAATGTTTAACATTTAACCTATGCATGAACATAATTTAGCTTTAAGGAAAACCCTTTCAATTCTGAGATGTGGAATACTTCTCAAGTGTCATGATTCAAAGTTAGATATAATTAGTTAATTCTCATATTAGCCAAAAATCTAGGATGAGCCCTAACATATAGATGACGGACTAGAAAGGAGGCATATATTTTTATGGTGGTAAAATTAAAAATGCAAATGGGGGAGAAAAATGAGCTCCACATAATCAGGATGGTATTTTCATGGCTCATAATCCATGGTTCTTGGAGAATGATGTGCTTATTATAGATGACTGATAAAAGGCAACTGATAATCAAATAGCAGAATAAAATGTGAAGCCTGGTAGGAATCAAAGTGCAAAGACAACAAGATGAATACCAAAATTTAATATCATATAAACTGAGGAATTTGAGTAGATAGAAGGGAAAATACACAACAAACCTGGAATGAGAATGCTATTTGAAGGACCACTCTGTTCACTATTTGTGGCTCACTGTATGATTCAAGTCAGTTC
>NW_004567115.1:25413469-25414168 GCF_000260355.1 Condylura cristata
TCTTCAATTTCCATTTCAAATACTATTTCATTAACACAGAATGATAATTAACACTTGCTGAGGAAAAAATACTTCATTCCACATCCTAAATAGTTTAATATTTTGTTACTGTTGTTTGTAAAACCCAGTTCTCACCCGAATCAGTTTTGGTAAGTATTTTTATAATCTGTGAAATTTTACTCATGTGGAAACTTATGGATCCATAAAAGTCATGTAACATGTAACATTTGTAACATGTTCAAGGTCACAGAATTAGTAGATGGTAGAGATGGTTTCATTCCCAAGCCATATTTCTATTCCCATCTCTACCACCTTCCTGATGGGCCCCAACCAGATACAAATATTTCTTTCTCGGAATTTCGGCAGCATTTTGTTGCTTTAACACTTACTATATCCAATGTTGATTTTAATTATAATTAACTGAATACTAGTTGTATTCCCTCAACTAGATTGTAAACTTTGCTGAGATATAATTATTTCTTTATCCCCTTCTGTAGCTTCCAAGGCCTGTTTTAATGCCCCACACTAAGTAGGCATCCAATAGATTTTGTTTGTGAGGTTAAGTTAAACAGAGCATGGGCTGATTCTTCTAACTGCTCAAACTTCCACTGCACCCACCCTGTGTAAAGAACTCAAAGTGGACCAGACTCACTCAATCTACCCTTTCTATAGATTTTGATTTGTATTTGACGACTCAGC